>NW_025783766.1:0-56704 GCF_021130785.1 Homalodisca vitripennis
AAAAGCAAAGTTCTAAAGTACAAAGCAAAGCAAAATACATGGTAAGTACATGGAGCAATATTAGTTGGTTTGGTTGGCATTCCAAAGTTATTATGTATACAGCCGGAACACATACAAAGACAGAAATCTGTTTTTCGTCATCAACTTGTGGCAGAGAATCAGAGTACTCTGCCAGCTGAACAGCAAATTTAAAAAAATATTATTTGTTTTAAACGAGCAAATCCATGATAGAATCCTCCTTTTTATAAAATCAACCAATCGAATGCAGTAACTTTAACCATGTGATAAGTGACTGGGAAAACTTCATATGATTAACCTACTTTATTATGTGTTATTCCTTGTTGCAAACATTGTTTGTTACTCATGACACCAAAACAACCAGAGTCACTTTTGGAGAAGCTTAAAATAAGATTCCCAATGGTATTTTCATCATATTCAATGTTAATGTAGAGATAGTATATTTGAAATTTTAACCTTCTGCAATCAAAGCGTTCGTCAGTCGTGCGTTCAGGCAGGCCGAAATCGGATTTCGTTCCTCAGCAACTGGAGGGAGAGGCTTGTTTGGCAGTTAAAAGAATTGTGCCCAATTAGCTATTATTTCTGCAAAAGAACAAAATTAAGTACTAGTACGAGTGTTATAAATCTAATTAGCTAATATTTCAATAAATAGATTGTGTAAAAGATCCAAAACTATACTGTATAGTAATTTCATGTTAATCTCTTAACTAATAAAAAAACTACAATTCTCGTGTTTTTTAAACCTAAATGAGACTCTGGGACTAAAAGTATAAATTTCATATATTAGATCCAGTGTTTATCCAGTGTTGGCGTTTCATATTTTTTTATAATTATAGTAGTTTCATAGCTACTGCTATAACCTGAGATTTTAATGTTGTTTGGCGTATACGTTTTCTAGTAATCATAATATGAATAAGTAAATAAATTCAAATATAAGGTAACACTTTTCAGTCACAAATATCCTCTGCGCAAAACGCTTATTAATAAGAAAAATACGTTATTAATGTGGTAATGTGTTATCGGTGATAACGTGGATTAGCTTGCTTTTACTATAGTAATTCAATACGTCTTAATTAACGCCTGAACTTTCAAATGAAAGGACACCAAGAGATGCAGCCATTACATAGATTGCTCTATGTTGGGAGATTCAGAAATGATTGGACACACTGTCAGTCAGACACACTCAACATATTCTGAACATTTCCTTGTTCATTTATTGTTACCAAGACCGTTTATATGTGAGTCACCCAGTTAAATGCTTATTTTATTTGTAAACACATATAATTTTTGTTTTGTAAGTACAGGAGAGAGCTAAAATTATCCCTCATTGCTTGTGAAATCTAATAGAGAATATCCATTGCAGACAGTCTCTAGAGAAACAAAAGCTCCATGACACGTAAACTCCTCATTACGTGAAACTAGATTTTCATTTTGGACATTCCTCATTCTACCTGGGTATGAAAAACTATTGGTAATAATTTTGAACCACTCTTGCCTGCGATTTTATGCAGAATGTAAACTACATATAATATTCTTCTGAAGAAAAAATATTAAAACTCATGTATATAGAAATCTATTTCACATTTCACCCAACATGCTTTGCTGGGATGACATGCAAAGTGTCACATGTATAGCACATTTCATTGTGATAGTCAGGATACGGTGTATTACTATGTCGCATGTTGAAATCTCATATGGGAATACGCAGTTTATTTACAACTTTTTCTGTTGATTATGTATTCGCCATTACGTTCTACCTATAAGACCAACGTAAAAATATTCTCAGTCACATCTCGTTGAGTGACACGCGTCATTAACTACCTCGATGTTACTTATAATATGGAAATGGAATTTTATTAATTTAATTTTTGGTTGAAATAACAACGAAGCTCATCGTATTATAAAACAAACTGTATTACAGTGTTTTAAAATAGCGTTAAAATAACACAAACTAAAAATACGCATGTTGTCTTACAACATACGGTACACCAGAATTTTGCATTCAGTGATTTCCACCAGTAGGAAAATCTATGACGGGAAATCACCTCTAAAACAATGAAAATTCACTCAGTCGTTTAAAAAATATTTTACTTTAACGCCTATCTCGATCTTCAGTTCAGGCCCTTCTCCCACAGTGTGAGAGAAAGACATGATTGACATTCGGCTTTAGAAAGATTCCTTGTACAGAGATTTGAACCTCTATTGAATTGTGGCTTATGTATAGGCCTATTTACATAGGCTATATTTATTTATTGCGGTTATAAAATGATATAGATTTTATATATATAAATCTATATCATTATATCTATTATTATATATATATATATATATATACATTAAATTGTATTAATGGCAATAGCCTTATTTAATTTCAATAAACATTGAATCGCAAAAAGTATTTGCTCCTCCGGGAGTCGAACCCGGATCTCTCTACTTGCCGGGTGAATTTGCTACCATTACACACCACAGATCGCTCCACTTTTTCCGACTAAATTATTTTGTATTTGGCCGTATCTGTCACATATGCGTTTTTAAATAAGCAAAAACTAACATATGATTCGGAAGACCAAATAACCTTTCAAACGACTTTTATTTACATTAAATTGTATAAATGGAAATAGCCTTATTTAATTTCAATAAACATTGAATCGCAAAAAGTACTTGCTCCGCCGGGAGTCCGAACCCGGATCTCTCAATTGCCGGGTGAATGTGCTACCATTCACACACACACACACATATATATATATATATATATATATATTATATATATATATATACTCGCCTTCGGGTCGCCCCAGGCCCCCAAAGTACGTGCTTAAAAATTCGGGGATAAGAGGGATTTGGTGATTGGTTAAATTTCAGACATGAGGTCTCCAAATTTCATGTATCCGTTCTCGAGAATCGTACAGGTCGTTATTCTTCGCTTAACGCTCAGCCAATTGATGTGTGGTGTATAATAATAATCAAATAGATATCGTAGAACAGTTAAGTTATGTGTTCGCGAAATTAGAAGACAAGAAGAATTTGATGGTAACTAAAGTCAGAGATTATGTTTGTATATCATAGTTTTAATTTTCCGGATTTTACCAAAACTTTTGACACTTTGGGAGCGTTTTATCGGCTTAACCGTTAGAGATACGACAAAAAGTGACTGGACCTTTTTTTTGTCGGAAATTTAATTTAACTCGATTCCGTTATCAGATTTGAGGCTCGACATCTGGCTTAGGTGGTACAAACGCTTGGGATAAAAGTCTGCACTGGTCAGCTATTGTGAATTTTCTAGTGTAAAATATATTATAAACCGACCCTAAGTCAGTATTTTTAAGTTGTTTAGGTGGTTAATATTTGCTCAGAAGTTTATCTTGTCATGCCAGGAAATTCCCTGGAGGGGATTTTAATGTTACCAGGGGTTAAGACATCAGGGGGTGATCTGGTCATACCAGGAACTTCCCAAGGGGGGTTAAGATATTTGGTGATTGGAAAAATTCGGACATGAGCTCATGCCAGGAAATTCCCTGGGGGGTATAATGTTACCGGGGGGGGTTAAACACATCAGGGTGTTTTAATTTACTCAGGAGGTTATCTGGTCATACAAGGAAATTCCAGGGGGGTTTTAATGTTACCTTCGCTAACGCTCAAGCAGATAAGTGCTTGCAGACGGTGGTTAATGTTTACATAATAATAATCCTTTATATGATTAATGCTTTTATTTACAAAATATCTTTTAGATTTAGTCTTAATAATGATTCTGTATTGTGTTCTTGATGATCCAAAATAGATAAAGCTGTTTAAAAATCTAGAGGAGAAATATTATTCTATAGAGATTGTGAGGGAGGGGGTGAAATTTGAATAATACTCCCCCAAAGTCCCCCAATAATGATATTTCCCTTCTTTGAAATAGACAGCAACGTCTCTTTCGCTTGATGAAGAAAGTATGCCAACTACGGATTTTCAAAAACATCTTTAACATTTTATTATTAATAATTATTGAGTTTATAGGTAATTGAAGTAAACTATCACAGTACCCAGACTTAAAAAATTTACTTTTTAAACAACGGACAAAAGATATTTAGATTTTAAATTCAAGGACAGTAGAGGCATTTTAGAATATGTTGAGTGTGCTGACTGACAGTGTGTCAATAATTTCTGGATCTCCCAACATAGAGCAATTTTAATGTGTGTATCTACTTATAAATGTTGAAACTACGAAAAGCAGAACACTTACTGGTAGTCCTACCCATCACAATACATGTAGTTAAATAAGATAACATCTCAATATATTACGTTAATCTATATATATAAAAGAAAGTCGTGTTAGTTACACTATTTATAAGTCAAAAACGGCTGATCCGATTTGACTGAAAATTGGTAAGGAAGTAGCTAAGAACTGGGAGAAGGACATAGGATACTTTTTATCCCGTTTCCCGATTCAGGATTCCGCCCCACTGGTCTCTAAAAGTTACAGAAATACCCGTAAAGAAATGCATTGCAGCAAACATATGTTATTAAGTGAATGAGCCTTTTCAAATTTAATCAGCTGTTCTTTTTAAACATATATAATGCGACAAAAGAAATATATGTTTATATCATTTAATTACTATTTTAAATTTCTTTACACTTATAGTTTGAAAAGCATAGAGTAAGCTTAAGAGAAAACAGCAAATTTTGTTTCAAATGTTTCTGCAATCACTGTTAAACATAGACTTTACTATCCAGATAATACAATTCAAATTTGACGTAAAAATTCACCTTTAATGCAATATTTATCTAATATAAACCATACTCGTGCTTGATCAGAAGAGCAATGCAGATATCAAAATTACTATCTTACGTTGGCTACAAATATAAAGAATGTTATAAAACCAACCTTAGTTGATTTTTTTTACAGAAGTATGGTTCTCAAAACTCCGTGTGTACATATTCTCTCAATCGAGACAACAAAGCAAGCTCAATCATGGCATCGGAGATATAACTAATTTGATCCAGAAGTGATACACGCGCAAAGCTAAAATAAAAACCATACGCAATTTCGCTTAACATCTGAAGCTCATAATCATTAGACTCTAATAATATGTACCTAAAATATGCCTATTTTCGTTTCAAAATTACATTGAGCGCCATCATTTATTACATTCTATGTGCGCTAATGAATCCGACTTTTTGACTCCTGTCCACGATGGTCTAATATATAATATAGTTCAATTGTATACAAAAATCTCCATGATATTGGAGAAAAATTCCAGTTATTTCACAGGTGCATATTGAGACTGTTTTAAAATTTAAATCTTAAATAGATCATGAGCTTGGAGTATCTTTCAGTGACTATCATTTATCTCAGAAGGGTAATAACGATATTCAAAAGAGATTATGCCTCCTATGTCCCAATTTGTCTGTAGGAAATCGTGTGCGAAGCCGTGGGTATTTGGTTTTTTTAATTGGTATTTTATTGAAAATGAAGAGTTTTCGTTATAAGATACTACGAATTTATTGACGAACTAGCTGTTACCCGCAGCCAATCGCGCATAATTGCTTTTACTAAGTAATATAAGGACTTCGGTTCTTAAGATTTGCGTGCGAAGCCGTGGGTAACAGCTAGTTAAATATAATACATTTCAATTTATAACAAGGCGGGAATACGCCACACTTATGTGTCAGGTAACAGGCTTTACTGTGCTTGCTTGCAAAATTGCAATTATAGCTCATGAATACGCCACACTTATGTGACAGTTAACAGGTTTTACTGTGGTTGCTTGCAAAATTGTAATTATAGCTCATGAATACGCCACACTTATGTGTCAGGTAACAGGCTTTACTGTGGTTGCTTGAAAAATTGCAATTATAGCTCATGAATACGCCACACTTATGTGTCAGGTAACAGGCTTTTACTGTGGTTCCTTGCAAAATTGTAAGTATATCTCATTAATACGTCACATTTATGTGTCAGGTTACAGGTTTTACTATGGTTGCTTGCAAAATTGTAATTATATTACTCATGTCATATGAGTATATGTTACAAATTATAATAACATATCTACGATTTTTCGTTGCTATCTTGGCCTTAAGACCAATGCAAAATGTTCACAAACACTCAGCTACATGGATTTTATTATATTGAAATAAAATCCATATAGAAAGGAAACTGCATGCAAAATTTCAAATCATTATATTATACCCTTCTTAAAATATCGTGCTGGTAGAAATAAATGAAAATGTCCCTCGTTTAAAAATTGGGTTAAAAATTAAAAATCAAATGTGTCACCCATCTTAAATTAATTATTAGAATTTTTATTTTTTATCCATTTTTACTTTTATCAAAATATTGCAACAGTTCCATTATGTAACTGTAATGGTAGAACGAAGCAATTGCTGTACACTATTCGTAAATTCAGTTATACACTTTCATACAATACATTTAGAACATATCACGGTGCTGCTAGTTGATACGTTATATCATATGGATTCAAAACCTACGGTGAAATATCCTCTATTAAGTTATGCATAGCAATTTCATTTATGTAGTATTAATTTCAATATATCTCCTATTTCACAAAGTTATTTGTAATCTTTAAAATGTATGGTCCTTTTAGCCTTCAATGCCGACCCGATGACCATTTCTATTAAAGGGTTTTGTATGACCGGCCGTGCCACGCTCTGGGTCGTTAAAATACCCAATAACGTGCGAAAAATAGCAAATTGGATGTTTGGATAAGTTACTCGAATGGTTGGTTTATTGTATTTCCTCCTAATAAAAATCTGTTCTCAGATATACCAGAAATTTACAGTATTTACCCATTCGAAATATATATATTATAAAATGTGTTACAATATAAATAAATCTTGGTTATGTAGTATAAAATAAAAATTCGTCAAAAACTTAATTGGTTGTTGTTTTCAATGCTTAGTTGCAATTTCCTGATTGGATATATAAACTTATATAAAATGATTACAGCTTCTAACCCCTCCTATACATTCCTCTAATCAATCAACAGGAAAGGATTGCTTTATAATCTTCATAAACTTGTGTTTAACATACTGGTGTAATTTTGTATCACTTAATGGTTTTCTAATGTATCCTATATAGGAGTATGAACGATCTTAGCAAAATTTTGCAATCAATTTTGGTTTGGAAAGCATTTTTTTGTTTTTTTATTTGTACTTAAATCCCTTTAAAATAACTTCCTTGAATTCCTAGAATATAAATGAAAATTCTAGATTTTGAACTTAAAATTGCATAGTTTTAAACTTCTAATAATTTTTAAAATTTAGTATTTATCACTTTTTGTGCTACACACAAACATCCTGCTTACATTGCAATTTGTTCGGTTTTTCAAATAGTAAAAATTAAAAAAATCGTACTAACTTGTTCTTCTGTTTGTTTTACACATAATAATAAAATTGTTATAAGCAATGTACATGATTTAGGACTTTCTAAAGATATTTTATTTTAAATTAACTTCTATATAATTTTAAGTCTTTAATCACAATCAATATGACAAAATAACTATTATGTGTATTTAAAGAATCAATTGTTTCTATACGAAAATAATTTCAAAACTCTTTTACATATTTAAATTAATTGTAACTATTTTTTTACAGTTATCTGATTCTGGTATTCGAAGAAGAGGACTCTTTTTCTCAATTATTTAAAGTGTGGCTATTTAAATATTCATATAATAAATACTTTTGGTGCCAGATTCATTATCTGTAAAGTATATAGAGTCCAAAAGATATATAAAACATTAGGGTTCTGCATAATACATGCAAAAACCTTTCCGTAACAAAAATTAGTAAACCTGCACAAAGAAATTAATTGGCCTTTCACTTTGGAAAATTCTAACTGCTGCCTATAGGGTTAACGCTAAATAAGCAGATTCTTTCTTTTACTAGGTTGTTAAAATTGTATCCTTATTTTTATAGTTTGTAACTCTTACCGGATGTTTTGTGTTTCCAGTAGTTCCATCTTGAGAAAAATTGGCGATAAGTACAATTCGCGTTTATAAAACTCGTATGATAGATAGTTTAACTCGTCAGACAAACTTAATTTTATTTTTACGGTAAATGGGTAAAATTTAATGAAATTTTATATCTTAGTAAAGTAGAAATATTTACTGTCATTACCTCTTAATATTGCCAGTGTTTTAATGGTTGTGTTGTATTTCCCCATTATCAATCAAAACGAATTTTTGCAGCATGGTTTAAAAAATGTAGTTAGATCACCTTTAATTTTTTCTGGTTTTTGCTTTCTGAAGTCATGAAACTTTTATAATATAGTAGTTTATATAGAATTAAAAACAGGACACTTGTTAACAGAATAAAATAGTTTTTGTAAATGTATCGTTATTTTACGTGTAATAAATAATTAGCACTCTAAAAAAAGCTAACATCAGAATTTATTTTCCACTTGTAGGATATGAAGAAAGCATATGTAGACAGCATAAGAATAATGCTAAAATATTGTCTCTATAATACTGAAGGAACCTGATGAAAGTAGTTTAAACATCTGTTAAATTTAACTTTACTCTGTCATTACACTTGTATTTAAAGTTACATCTTCTAAAAGCATAAGGTGATGTCTAATTTAACTTGTAATAAGGGTTTAATAATCTCAGGAAAATTGAGCATGTAAAGAGTTGACAATGTAACAGTAATAATTCAATTTCTTATAAGTAGTAAATATTCTGCCGGAAACACGTGTCAGTAATTAAAAATTTTATTAAAGGTTACTAAGAAATGTAGTTTTTGAATTTAAAACAATATATACAATAAACAATTAACTCTCTATAATTAAATTACAGCATGCTATTACAACTTAAAATTATAAAACCAAATAGTACCACACTTTTATCAAGCAATCGTCTTACTAAATATTTCGAAACAACTTGTAATAAGAGTTTAATAATCTCAGGAAAATTGAGCATATAAAGAGTTGACAATGTAACAGTAAAAATTCAATTTCTTAGAAGTAATAAACCTTACGATATTTTGCCGAAACACGTGTCAGTAAATAAAAAGTATTATTAAAGGTTACTAAGGAGTGTAATTTTTTAAATTAAAGTAATATATACAATAAACAATTAACTCGCTATAATTAAGTTATAATAGTATGTTGTAACTTATTATAATTATAAAACCAAATAGTACCACACTTTTATTAACAATCGTCTTACTAAATATTTCGAAACAATGAGAAAACTCGGAACGTTTTAAATTACTTTAATATAAATATTTACAGAGACTATCTACAGAAGGTTGCTTTGTTATGAACTGAAATTATAAAATTAGTTAACTTTGTTTAGAATCACCAGCAACACCTGAGTACATTCCTTACTATACGAATTAATTTTATTAGTTAATTTATTTAATTAATTTAATTTAAACGCGCAAAATATGACCGAACAGTTTGTACCCTGTTTTGGTTACAGCAGAAAACGTTTAGCTTGTATAAGCTGATGTATTTGGCCATTAAGGCTATAACCTGCTTTTAGTATAAGTGTATAAGCAACTTCCTTAGTTTTGAGAGCCATTTCAATTTTAAGGAACGTTTAAAAAATATTATATCTGCAGAAAACGATTTGATCATTTATAACATTACTCAGTCAAGCTATACATATTCATAATATACTTCAATTCTGCGCCACAAACATTTCTGTTGGATCTGGAAGTTAATGTTATTCGGATAATATAATTAAAACCACGATGAATGCAAAGGAATGTGTCAAAAGCAGTAAACATTTTATACAAGCCTATCCATTCAGGGGATTTGCAATAAAACACTGATTTATTGCAGTCATCATAATTAATTGTAACAACTGAAAATTAAGTTTCTCCGTAATTTTTTTTATATTTCACAACCAAGATGTAATTAAATTGCCACATTGATGATATAGTTTCCATAGGTACGTAATGCAAACTTCTAATCTGATACATTGAGAGTGGATTTTATTCGAATAAAATACGATAAACAAAACATTTCGGTAACTTCTCTTAACATACCATTAGCTATCTTTACCACGTTACCGATGGATATTTTAACGACCCAGGGCGTGGCTCGGCCGGTCATAAAAATCCCTTTAATGGAAATGACCATCGGCTCATCATTGACGGCTAAAAGATCTATTATTTCTAAAGTTTATGAATAACTATGCGAAATAGACTCAATAAGAAATTAGTTTATAATATTTTTATATAAATAAAATAGCCAGCGATACTTTAGTAAGGAACCTAGATTTTGGAGCTTTATAATATAACATATTTTGACTGCTCGTATTATAATCTTGAGATGTTCTGACATGTATTATGTGAGAATAATCGATAACTTAACTTACAAAAAAGGTATAGCAAATTGTCGGTTTTTCATTTCAATTATAAAATGAAACTCCGATATTTGATAAAGGTAAAATCGGAGTTTGGACATATTAATACCAATAATAATTTAAGATTATGGGTTTTCATTAATTTTATACGAGAAACACTGAGTTCGTGATGGTGCATAAATCTTCATAGGATTTAGCGGAGCGTTAGTGAATATTGGTCTTAAAGGGAAAAGAAATGGAAACGATAAAATAGCAGAAAAAATACATTTGTAAACAAACTCAGAGCGCTTAAATGAGATTTCAACATGTAAAACACTAATACATGTAGCCTAACTACTTCAACACATACAATGTCTTTTTTTATGAGCTGTAGACTTTAAATTTTGCATTGAAACTTAGTGAAGCCTTGTGCGCGACACATTGTGTACATGTTACCTAGGTATTTATGCATTATAATTATGAATTTTTAAGTGGTGTAGAATATATTTTTTTTATTTTTGTCTACTATATTAACTTAGTCTATATTTATTTATTATTTATTGTTATTGGTAAGTTCATATGTATTATTGGTAATAATGATAATTGGTTTATATTGGAAATTGTTATTCATAAGTATATTTAGAATGGCGCTGTTTTTGTTATAGTAATATATGCATTTACTTCTAATTTACTTCAATTATTTTTTATAATTATTTACTTCGAGCCTTTTTCAGGTTTCCACGTTAATTTTATGCGAGTTATAATATAGTAAAGCAGGTAATGTAAAACGTATGTTTCATCCACGTCTATTTTATATGATAAATTTATAACTTCAAAAGGAATTCTGTAATAATAAAAGTTACCCTTCTTCCTGTTAATAATTTAACTCGCCTAGTTTCCATTTCCATACCCTACTCCTACCCGTCTCTTTAATTGTTTAATATTTATAGACATGTAAATTCTTAATAAAGGATTGATTACTCCAACGACTATGTGTTATTCACATGTACGTATATTTTCCTTCATCGTATAACTACTTATATTTTGTACGATATAGTAGAAGGTGGAGAATTATTGCCTAGAAAACAATCTCCATCCAACAATTTGCTGTATAATTTACTTGATTACCGTTATACATAGGCAATACAATGTTACACAAAAATAGATAATTTTCAATATGATGTAATTGATGTAACTACCTTATTGATTTAATTCACCTAATGGGGCAATGTGCTGTGTTTTGTATGTATCAAGCAACCAGCCACGTTGTGTCGCTAACGTTACCAAGGTAATGGCAGCGCATGTAATGCTGTCCTCGCCGAGTAATTTATCATGACTAACTTGGCTAAACATTGCCCTTGGTGTTTCAACCTGTTTTGTTCCTAAATAACACTGATTCACCTGGAATAAACCGTTCAATACATTTAAAATTTTAAATCTGAATCATAAACATGAAGTTAGATTTTATAATGTATAATATTATGTATTTGGAAAGCATCAAGGATAAGTCCAAAAATGATTTGCTGTATGGTGTAATCTAAAAGACGAATTACAAAAATTTATTCTGTGCAGCTGTTTCTAAATGCACGAAATTAGAATGGATTCTTTGCTCACTTAGGGCAATAATGTGAGAAATTGGTAAATTGCATTTAGTCTCTCACTGTGCAGACTTTAAATATAAGGACCGATGCGGGGCTCTCAGAGTAATAGGATATTTAGAAAAAGTAAGGATAAGATATTGGGGGCGCCTCCTGTCTAGATACCAGAATAGCTACCATGAATACGGATAATGTAGCAGGCACTATCTCAGTAGTACTATCTTAAAAGAAGGATGGATTTATGTACAAATATAAAACAACCAGAAATGAACCCTCCTGAAAGTTTATTTACATTATATTGATAAAGACCATTTGATGAATTAGTCATAATTCGGAAACAGGTTTGATATTACAAATCTCGTTGCTGTAACTTTTTCTATATAATATTATTTCTTAAAATGTATAAGCGTAAATTTAAAAAGCTTTACAAGAACTAGGAGTATAGTTATAATTAGCAGAAAATGTAATACTGACAGACATAGTTGTCGCCTAGGCTTTTTGTAAATTAGTAGAATGCAAATATTACCTTAAGAAACGTTCTATTTATTTCTGCGGCTTCGTAACTAAGATAAGCTAAACCCACTAGTATGTCTGCAGGTAATGGAGTAATTGTATCTTATTTTAAAATTGTATCATTGTCTGTCTTACCAATACTGGACATGCCTTGAGCCAAGGGATCAAAAAAATCACACAAAATATTTATTAACAACACTTATGGGAAATTTGCAATTTAATAGTTTCATAAAAACTTCTTATAGTATTTTGGGAATTGATTCAAGAACTTAAGTTCGTATGCACTTTTATTTTGACTCAAATTATGTTTCCAGTCATATTTCATATATGCATGTAATGATTTTTGCTTTAAAATGTTAACTATTCATATAAAAAGTGAATAAAACTAATCAACTAATTGTGAGTTTTTAACGTGATTGAAAACAATTCATATATTACAGGTATGTACAGGGTGAGTCAGAAATATGGTAAAATATTTTAAGAAGTGATTGTACAGCTAAAAATAAGAAAAAATTTTATATAAAGGTAGGTCCGGAAACGCTCCATTAATGAGTAATGGATGGCGAAAGATTTTGCTTTGTTTTCAGTTCACCTGATGAAAATAAGTAATTCTGAACTGCTTTGTTCTTACTTTTTAACTCAAATAAGGTAGATTTATAAGGTAAATCACCTGAAAAATCAAATAAAACCACTCTAGAGGTTTGTAGTGTGAACAGCTTTTGAGAAAAAAGTATGTAATTTGCCATAAATCTAATAACAAAAATACCGTCTTAAATGTTCGATGTCCAATAAAATTGTTAAATGACAAATAAAACAAATGGTGTTTGATACGGATTGTAGAGAATGTAATTTTGAAAACAATCATAATAATCAAAGTTAACTAAATGTGTAACAAAGTTATGAAATTGACTCCTCACGTATTACACTACACAGCAAACTTTTGCTGTCTTATAATAATGAGTATCTGATTGGTAACAGCTGGTGAAAAAACAAACATATTTTTAGTTCGAAATTTTATTTTTAAATATAATAAACATATCTACAATCGCTTTAAGTCTCACCGGAAGATTAAAGATGATGCGTTCAGGCGTCTTCTCATCGAGTTTCGGACCCGTTAAAAAACTCCAGGTGTCTGCTTAATGGTTTCTATTCCATTAGAAATGTTTAATCGCAGTTCTTAAATGGTATCTATTGTTTCAAAGTTCGTGGACACCTAAATAAGAGTTTCACAAATCAATGGATAGGCCGAGGTGGACCAGTTTCATGGCCAGCAAGATCACCGGACTTAAATCCTTTGGACTTTTACCTTTTGGGGACATTTAAATAAATTAGTTTACTATCTATTGGGGATGAGTAAAACTAATGTAAAAAAAGCGACTGCAGATATGTTTATTGTGTTTAAAAATAAAATTTCGAACTAAAAATATGTTTGTTTTCACCAGCTGTTACCAATCAGATACTCATTATTATAAGACAGCAAAAGTTTTCTGTGTAGTGTAATACGTGAGGAGTCAATTTCATAACTTTGTTACACATTTAATTAACTTTGATTATTATGGTTGTTTTCAGAATTAAATTCTCTACAATCTATATTAGAAATTCCGATTGATAATAATTATTGTTCCGAAAAACCGATATATAAAATACACTAGAGAATAAAGGCATTCAGATTTGATAGATTTGATTTGGTTATTTAATAATTTTTACTAAATATGGTCATAATTCCTTAACTTTTTGTTAAACTTGTACCATCTATCCTCACCTTCGTAAGCCAACTCTTGATCGTAATAGGTACATAGACTGAGTCAGTATGTAGAGTGGTTGGCAACAACAAAATATAAACAATTTTCTTTCTCAGTACCCTATAGTTTTACCGGAATTCAGGTTTAGGTGTTACTACCTAAACATGGCCGTTGTCCCATGCAAATTAGTTACACACATAATCTGAATAGAATATAGTAGCCTGCAACAGTTTATATTATTCAGTAGATCAATACATCGATACAAAATTGTGTTTATAGGTTGTGTCTACTTTGACACCTTAAAAAATGATTTATTAAACATCCTGTGTTTGCTTTTAAAACTTACCATAAAAAGAAACTCACACCCAAATGTGTTTTTGAGGAACTTTTAAAAATTAAACTAATTTTATTGAATTGTATTATAATTTATTTATAATTTTGTATTATACATTAATTTTAAACGTAATATATGACAATGTTTTGAGGTCAGCGGGGAGCGTATTGTAAAGTTAGGGGCCAAAGTATGAAAAACTCTTTCTCCCTAAATCTAAGCTTACCTTAGAACATTGTAGCCTCTTACCATCGCAAGACGTGCCCTGAGACACCTCGTCACGGGAAGAGAGCCTCTGGTAAAGGTAGTCGGGCTCGCGGATCAACAAAATACTATATGTCAAGTAGCAAGTTAACATCCTGGACAACATATTAACTGTTTCTCGGTACGGAGATACAAGGTCGAACCTTCTCAAGTAGTTTTGAATCCTTATCCTCCATATAAATTCTATTCCCATATGCAGGGATCAGTAATAAAATACTGAAGGTATTAGTGGTTTCACTAAATTAGGTTTATCAGTCTCTGGACGAAAACTTCTAAACCTATACAGACCTCTCAGTCTCCCCAAAGCACACTGGGAGGCATGTGTGGCATATTCAGTGAAGGGGTGAGTTCACAGTCGATCACGACGCCAAGAATCTTGGCTTTATCACATACAGCCTCCTACCTTAAAATGAGACACTCACTTCACTCTTAAGGGTCGGCATTAGGTCCTATGGAGCGAAACTATTCACTTGTCTGCGTTGAGTTTTAGACCAATAATATTTGACCACTTTGCTATGTTATTCAAGTCATCATTAATCTTACTAAATTCTTCTTTCATGTAGTTTGGCCCATATGAAAAGTGGAACTGTGAATCATCTGCACACAAACTAGGTGTACAATTTCGCTGTCTGTTACCTGTATACTGTTCTAGAGGAAATCCGTCATTTTTATTAGTCCTTCCACTCATTTCGTTGACGGCTTGCCAAAAAATTTTAGGGTTATTGCAATTATTGTTAATTTTTGTCCTAATGTAGTTCTTTTTTGTAATCCTTATAAGTCTGTCCAGTCTGTTCCTGTATGTCATGAAATAAAGTTTCAAATCAGTATTAAATGGTTGTTTTCTCAAAAGCTTACTCAATTTATCTCTTTTCCTGATAGACCGTACTAGGCTTTCTGTAATCCAAGGTTTCAATTTACGTAGTCTCGGTTTGGTATTAGTAATATTTTTACACGCGTTGTCCGTACAGTCTTTTATAGTGGCTAAAAAACAGATTAGCGCTAGTATTGAGATCCGCTGTGTCAATAACATGAGTCCAGTCACACCCGTTTATGTTATGTTGCAATTTGTATTTGTCTAAGATGTAGTTAGTGGCAATTGGATAGCTTGGATTAGACCGAGGGTAATTTATTTCAATGTTTAACACAATACTGTAATGATCTGTAATATTATTCGCTATTACAGCAGTTTTAATCTGATCATAGTTATTGTGCTTCACAAATATATGGTCTATACAAGTCTTACTGTCCCCTACGACTCTAGTCGGTTCCGTAATACCACACATAAAACCAGTCTCATACATCACGTCCAAGTAACGTTCAGTTTTGTTATCTGTTTTAATTAGGTTTGCATTGATGTCACCGATAAGGATGTATGTTTTGCTTTTATCAGTATTTGAGTAGTATTGGTTTAAAGCGTTACTAAAGATGTCTAGGTCACTGTCATGAGTCCTGTACAAAGCGAGTCCGTTACATTGTTTGTTGTTATACATGAAATCCAGGCTGAGTCCATACACGTCGCCCAGCTCCTCCTCTCGCACCGACACACACACACGCTCACTCGCAAACACTAACACACCATCATTCCTTGTTTTCCCCCTATACGTTTTATATAAGTTGTAGCCCTCGAGTTGCAACCCGACATCGTCCTCACCGAGCCAAGTCTCCCCCAGTATAATGAGGTCCCATCTCATATTCATACCCTCTAAATAAATCGCTAAATTGTCGAAGTTTTTTATAAAAACTTCTTATATTCAAGTAGAATATCTTAAGCCCATTTTCTGACCCAAAACTACTTGTTTCGTAGTTATTCTCTATAGTCTGGCAGACAATCCTTGTATATTTATCCAAAAAGTTGATCATTTTATCCATTCTACTTTATATACAACAAACCGAAAAAAAAAATCAAGCACTTATGACTTATCAATGAGACTCAGACAAACTCAAAACGACAGACAGACAGCCCAAACCCCTCCCGCCGCCCCGCATCGTTATTAAATTTTCAAATATTGACACCAGTTCGAAAAATATTATAAAAAAATAGAGTACTCAAAACAAACAGTCGGAAAAGTATATGCCTAATTATTTTTACAACAACCAGTACTTTTCTATGACTGACTCCGTTCCCATCACAATATTCAATTATATGTAATTGTACAATTATATCTATAGTTACCTCTTAGCAGAACACCTAAGTAATCACCATCTTATCTGTACACAATGTATATAGAATTATTTGCTTACTTAACATTCGCCTGACACAACCAGTGGGCCCAGGAGCTTATAAATATAAGAAAACTAAATAATTATTAAAACTGAGGTATTATTATGACACGATATGCATATTAAGCAAAAGACTCGAAACATTAATAGTAATACTTGGTACACTACAAATAAAAATTAAACTATATAAAAAAAGTAGTTGCTCTTCTCAATAAGTACAAATAAATAGTAATTTGCGCATTTAAAAATTTAATAACCAATACCAAGGCCATACAGATTAGTAATTTTAAATAACATGGACAAGAAAAAAATATAAAAAATGCCTTTCTAGTGTTTATATAACAAAACAAATCATATTTACTAAACAGAAATAGGTATACATTTCTTAATATCAGTATATCACATATCAATAATGGAGTAATTGTATCTTATTTTAAAATTGTATCATTGTCTGTCTTACCAATACTGGACATGCCTTGAGCCAAGGGATCAAAAAATCACACAAAATATTTATTAACAACACTTATGGGAAATTTGCAATTTAATAGTTTCATAAAAACTTCTTATAGTATTTTGGAAATTGATTCAAGAACTTAAGTGCGTATGCACTTTTATTTTGACTCAAATTATGTTTCCAGTCATATTTCATATATGCATGTAATGATTTTTGCTTTAAAATGTTAACTATTCATATATAAAGTGAATAAAGCTAATCAACTAATTGTGAGTTTATAACGTGATTGAAAAACAATTCATATATTACAGTTATATACAGGGTGAGTCAGAAATATGGTAAAATATTTTAAGACGTGATTGTAGAGCTAAAAATAAGAAAAAATGTTATATAAAAGTAGGTCCGGAAACGCTCCATTAATGAGTAATGGCTGGCGGAAGATTTTGCTTTTTTTCAGCTCACCTGGTGAAATGAAGTGATTCTGAAATGTTTTGTTCTTACTCTTTAACTCATATAAGGTGGATTTATAAGTAAAATCACCTGAAAAAATCAAATAAAAACCATTCTAGAGGTTGTAGTGTGAACAGTTTTTGAGAAAATGTAAGTAATTGGCCAAAAATCTAATAACAAAAATACCGTCTTAAATGTTCGATGTCCAATAACATTGTTAAATGACCAATAAACAAATGGTGTTTTCTAATACAGATTGTAGAGAATGTAATTCTGAAAACAATCATAATAATCAAAGTTAACTAAATGTGTAAAAAAAAATTATGAAAATTGACTCCTCACGTATTACACTACATAGCAAACTTTTGCTGTCTTATAATAATGAGTATCTGATTGGTAACAGCTGGTGAAAAACAAACATATTTTTAGTTCGAAATTTTATTTTTAAATACAATAAACATATCTACAATCGCTTTAAATCTCACCGGAAGATTAAAGATGATGCTCAAAATGACCTCCGTTGTTCAAAATGCACGCGTTCAGGCGTCTTCTCATCGAGTTTCGGACCCGTTAAAAAAACTCCAGGTGTCTGCTTAATGGTTTCTATTCCATTAGAAATGTTTAATCGCAGTTCTTAAATGGTATCTATTGTTTCAAAGTTCGTGGACACCTAAATAAGAGTTTCACAAATCAATGGATAGGCCGAGGTGGACCAGTTTCATGGCCAGCAAGATCACGGGACTTAAATCCTTTGGACTTTTACCTTTTGGGGACATTTAAATAAATTAGTTTACTATTAGACTGAGTCAGTATGTAGAGTGGTGGCAACAACAAAATATAAACAATTTTCTTTCTCAGTACCCTATAGTTTTACCGGGAATTCAGGTTTAGGTGTTACTACCTAAACATGGCCGTTGTCCCATGCAAATTAGTTACACACATAATCTGAATAGAATATAGTAGCCTGCAACAGTTTATATTATTCAGTAGATCAATACATCGATACAAAATTGTGTTTATAGGTTGTGTCTACTTTGACACGTTAAAAAATGATTTATTAAACATCCTGTGTTTGCTTTTAAAACTTACCATAAAAAGAAACTCACACCCAAATGTGTTTTTGAGGAACTTTTAAAAATTAAACTAATTTTATTGAATTGTATTATAATTTATTTATAATTTTGTATTATACATTAATTTTAAACGTAATATATGACAATGTTTTGAGGTCAGCGGGGGGCGTATTGTAAAGTTAGGGGCCAAAGTATGAAAAACTCTTTCTCCCTAAATCTAAGCTTACCTTAGAACATTGTAGCCTCTTACCATCGCAAGACGTGCCCTGAGACACCTCGTCACGGGAAGAGAGCCTCTGGTAAAGGTAGTCGGGCTCGCGGATCAACAAAATACTATATGTCAAGTAGCAAGTTAACATCCTGGACAACATATTAACTGTTTCTCGGTACGGAGATACAAGGTCGAACCTTCTCAAGTAGTTTTGAATCCTTATCCTCCATATAAATTCTATTCCCATATGCAGGGATCAGTAATAAAATACTGAAGGTATTAGTGGTTTCACTAAATTAGGTTTATCAGTCTCTGGACGAAAACTTCTAAACCTATACAGACCTCTCAGTCTCCCCAAAGCACACTGGGAGGCATGTGTGGCATATTCAGTGAAGGGGTGAGTTCACAGTCGATCACGACGCCAAGAATCTTGGCTTTATCACATACAGCCTCCTACCTTAAAATGAGACACTCACTTCACTCTTAAGGGTCGGCATTAGGTCCTATGGAGCGAAACTATTCACTTGTCTGCGTTGAGTTTTAGACCAATAATATTTGACCACTTTGCTATGTTATTCAAGTCATCATTAATCTTACTAAATTCTTCTTTCATGTAGTTTGGCCCATATGAAAAGTGGAACTGTGAATCATCTGCACACAAACTAGGTGTACAATTTCGCTGTCTGTTACCTGTATACTGTTCTAGAGGAAATCCGTCATTTTTATTAGTCCTTCCACTCATTTCGTTGACGGCTTGCCAAAAAATTTTAGGGTTATTGCAATTATTGTTAATTTTTGTCCTAATGTAGTTCTTTTTTGTAATCCTTATAAGTCTGTCCAGTCTGTTCCTGTATGTCATGAAATAAAGTTTCAAATCAGTATTAAATGGTTGTTTTCTCAAAAGCTTACTCAATTTATCTCTTTTCCTGATAGACCGTACTAGGCTTTCTGTAATCCAAGGTTTCAATTTACGTAGTCTCGGTTTGGTATTAGTAATATTTTTACACGCGTTGTCCGTACAGTCTTTTATAGTGGCTAAAAACAGATTAGCGCTAGTATTGAGATCCGCTGTGTCAATAACATGAGTCCAGTCACACCCGTTTATGTTATGTTGCAATTTGTATTTGTCTAAGATGTAGTTAGTGGCAATTGGATAGCTTGGATTAGACCGAGGGTAATTTATTTCAATGTTTAACACAATACTGTAATGATCTGTAATATTATTCGCTATTACAGCAGTTTTAATCTGATCATAGTTATTGTGCTTCACAAATATATGGTCTATACAAGTCTTACTGTCCCCTACGACTCTAGTCGGTTCCGTAATACCACACATAAAACCAGTCTCATACATCACGTCCAAGTAACGTTCAGTTTTGTTATCTGTTTTAATTAGGTTTGCATTGATGTCACCGATAAGGATGTATGTTTTGCTTTTATCAGTATTTGAGTAGTATTGGTTTAAAGCGTTACTAAAGATGTCTAGGTCACTGTCATGAGTCCTGTACAAAGCGAGTACGTTACATTGTTTGTTGTTATACATGAAATCCAGGCTGAGTCCATACACGTCGCCCAGCTCCTCCTCTCGCACCGACACACACACACGCTCACTCGCAAACACTAACACACCATCATTCCTTGTTTTCCCCCTATACGTTTTATATAAGTTGTAGCCCTCGAGTTGCAACCCGACATCGTCCTCCACCGAGCCAAGTCTCCCCCAGTATAATGAGGTCCCATCTCATATTCATACCCTCTAAATAAATCGCTAAATTGTCGAAGTTTTTATATAAAAAACTTCTTATATTCAAGTAGAATATCTTAAGCCCATTTTCTGACCCAAAACTACTTGTTTCGTAGTTATTCTCTATAGTCTGGCAGACAATCCTTGTATATTTATCCAAAAAGTTGATCATTTTATCCATTCTACTTTATATACAACAAACCGAAAAAAAAATCAAGCACTTATGACTTATCAATGAGACTCAGACAAACTCAAAACGACAGACAGACAGCCCAAACCCCTCCCGCCGCCGCCCCGCATCGTTATTAAATTTTCAAATATTGACACCAGTTCGAAAAATATTATAAAAAAATAGAGTACTCAAAACAACAGTCGGAAAAGTATATGCCTAATTATTTTTACAACAACCAGTACTTTTCTATGACTGACTCCGTTCCCATCACAATATTCAATTATATGTAATTGTACAATTATATCTATAGTTACCTCTTAGCAGAACACCTAAGTAATCACCATCTTATCTGTACACAATGTATATAGAATTATTTGCTTACTTAACATTCGCCTGACACAACCAGTGGGCCCAGGAGCTTATAAATATAAGAAAACTAAATAATTATTAAAACTGAGGTATTATTATGACACGATATGCATATTAAGCAAAAGACTCGAAACATTAATAGTAATACTTGGTACACTACAAATAAAAATTAAACTATATAAAAAAAGTAGTTGCTCTTCTCAATAAGTACAAATAAATAGTAATTTGCGCATTTAAAAATTTAATAACCAATACCAAGGCCATACAGATTAGTAATTTTAAATAACATGGACAAGAAAAAAATATAAAAATGCCTTCTAGTGTTTATATAACAAAACAAATCATATTTACTAAACAGAAATAGGTATACATTTCTTAATATCAGTATATCACATATCAATAATGGAGTAATTGTATCTTATTTTAAAATTGTATCATTGTCTGTCTTACCAATACTGGACATGCCTTGAGCCAAGGGATCAAAAAATCACACAAAATATTTATTAACAACACTTATGGGAAATTTGCAATTTAATAGTTTCATAAAAACTTCTTATAGTATTTTGGAAATTGATTCAAGAACTTAAGTGCGTATGCACTTTTATTTTGACTCAAATTATGTTTCCAGTCATATTTCATATATGCATGTAATGATTTTTGCTTTAAAATGTTAACTATTCATATATAAAGTGAATAAAGCTAATCAACTAATTGTGAGTTTATAACGTGATTGAAAACAATTCATATATTACAGTTATATACAGGGTGAGTCAGAAATATGGTAAAATATTTTAAGACGTGATTGTAGAGCTAAAAATAAGAAAAAATGTTATATAAAAGTAGGTCCGGAAACGCTCCATTAATGAGTAATGGCTGGCGGAAGATTTTGCTTTTTTTCAGCTCACCTGGTGAAATGAAGTGATTCTGAAATGTTTTGTTCTTACTCTTTAACTCATATAAGGTGGATTTATAAGTAAAATCACCTGAAAAATCAAATAAAACCATTCTAGAGGTTGTAGTGTGAACAGTTTTTGAGAAAATGTAAGTAATTGGCCAAAAATCTAATAACAAAAATACCGTCTTAAATGTTCGATGTCCAATAACATTGTTAAATGACCAATAAACAAATGGTGTTTTCTAATACAGATTGTAGAGAATGTAATTCTGAAAACAATCATAATAATCAAAGTTAACTAAATGTGTAAAAAAAATTATGAAATTGACTCCTCACGTATTACACTACATAGCAAACTTTTGCTGTCTTATAATAATGAGTATCTGATTGGTAACAGCTGGTGAAAAACAAACATATTTTTAGTTCGAAATTTTATTTTTAAATACAATAAACATATCTACAATCGCTTTAAGTCTCACCGGAAGATTAAAGATGATGCTCAAAATGACCTCCGTTGTTCAAAATGCACGCGTTCAGGCGTCTTCTCATCGAGTTTCGGACCCGTTAAAAAACTCCAGGTGTCTGCTTAATGGTTTCTATTCCATTAGAAATGTTTAATCGCAGTTCTTAAATGGTATCTATTGTTTCAAAGTTCGTGGACACCTAAATAAGAGTTTCACAAATCAATGGATAGGCCGAGGTGGACCAGTTTCATGGCCAGCAAGATCACGGGACTTAAATCCTTTGGACTTTTACCTTTTGGGGACATTTAAATAAATTAGTTTACTATTAGACTGAGTCAGTATGTAGAGTGGTGGCAACAACAAAATATAAACAATTTTCTTTCTCAGTACCCTATAGTTTTACCGGGAATTCAGGTTTAGGTGTTACTACCTAAACATGGCCGTTGTCCCATGCAAATTAGTTACACACATAATCTGAATAGAATATAGTAGCCTGCAACAGTTTATATTATTCAGTAGATCAATACATCGATACAAAATTGTGTTTATAGGTTGTGTCTACTTTGACACCTTAAAAAATGATTTATTAAACATCCTGTGTTTGCTTTTAAAACTTACCATAAAAAGAAACTCACACCCAAATGTGTTTTTGAGGAACTTTTAAAAATTAAACTAATTTTATTGAATTGTATTATAATTTATTTATAATTTTGTATTATACATTAATTTTAAACGTAATATATGACAATGTTTTGAGGTCAGCGGGGGGCGTATTGTAAAGTTAGGGGCCAAAGTATGAAAAAACTCTTTCTCCCTAAATCTAAGCTTACCTTAGAACATTGTAGCCTCTTACCATCGCAAGACGTGCCCTGAGACACCTCGTCACGGGAAGAGAGCCTCTGGTAAAGGTAGTCGGGCTCGCGGATCAACAAAATACTATATGTCAAGTAGCAAGTTAACATCCTGGACAACATATTAACTGTTTCTCGGTACGGAGATACAAGGTCGAACCTTCTCAAGTAGTTTTGAATCCTTATCCTCCATATAAATTCTATTCCCATATGCAGGGATCAGTAATAAAATACTGAAGGTATTAGTGGTTTCACTAAATTAGGTTTATCAGTCTCTGGACGAAAACTTCTAAACCTATACAGACCTCTCAGTCTCCCCAAAGCACACTGAGAGGCATGTGTGGCATATTCAGTGAAGGGGTGAGTTCACAGTCGATCACGACGCCAAGAATCTTGGCTTTATCACATACAGCCTCCTACCTTAAAATGAGACACTCACTTCACTCTTAAGGGTCGGCATTAGGTCCTATGGAGCGAAACTATTCACTTGTCTGCGTTGAGTTTTAGACCAATAATATTTGACCACTTTGCTATGTTATTCAAGTCATCATTAATCTTACTAAATTCTTCTTTCATGTAGTTTGGCCCATATGAAAAGTGGAACTGTGAATCATCTGCACACAAACTAGGTGTACAATTTCGCTGTCTGTTACCTGTATACTGTTCTAGAGGGAAATCCGTCATTTTTATTAGTCCTTCCACTCATTTCGTTGACGGCTTGCCAAAAAATTTTAGGGTTATTGCAATTATTGTTAATTTTTGTCCTAATGTAGTTCTTTTTTGTAATCCTTATAAGTCTGTCCAGTCTGTTCCTGTATGTCATGAAATAAAGTTTCAAATCAGTATTAAATGGTTGTTTTCTCAAAAGCTTACTCAATTTATCTCTTTTTCCTGATAGACCGTACTAGGGCTTTCTGTAATCCAAGGTTTCAATTTACGTAGTCTCGGTTTGGTATTAGTAATATTTTTACACGCGTTGTCCGTACAGTCTTTTATAGTGGCTAAAAACAGATTAGCGCTAGTATTGAGATCCGCTGTGTCAATAACATGAGTCCAGTCACACCCGTTTATGTTATGTTGCAATTTGTATTTGTCTAAGATGTAGTTAGTGGCAATTGGATAGCTTGGATTAGACCGAGGGTAATTTATTTCAATGTTTAACACAATACTGTAATGATCTGTAATATTATTCGCTATTACAGCAGTTTTAATCTGATCATAGTTATTGTGCTTCACAAATATATGGTCTATACAAGTCTTACTGTCCCCTACGACTCTAGTCGGTTCCGTAATACCACACATAAAACCAGTCTCATACATCACGTCCAAGTAACGTTCAGTTTTGTTATCTGTTTTAATTAGGTTTGCATTGATGTCACCGATAAGGATGTATGTTTTGCTTTTATCAGTATTTGAGTAGTATTGGTTTAAAGCGTTACTAAAGATGTCTAGGTCACTGTCATGAGTCCTGTGCAAAGCGAGTACGTTACATTGTTTGTTGTTATACATGAAATCCAGGCTGAGTCCATACACGTCGCCCAGCTCCTCCTCTCGCACCGACACACACACACGCTCACTCGCAAACACTAACACACCATCATTCCTTGTTTTCCCCCTATACGTTTTATATAAGTTGTAGCCCTCGAGTTGCACCCCGACATCGTCCTCACCGAGCCAAGTCTCCCCCAGTATAATGAGGTCCCATCTCATATTCATACCCTCTAAATAAATCGCTAAATTGTCGAAGTTTTTTATAAAAACTTCTTATATTCAAGTAGAATATCTTAAGCCCATTTTCTGACCCAAAACTACTTGTTTCGTAGTTATTCTCTATAGTCTGGCAGACAATCCTTGTATATTTATTTATCCAAAAAGTTGATCATTTTATCCATTCTACTTTATATACAACAAACCGAAAAAAAAATCAAGCACTTATGACTTATCAATGAGACTCAGACAAACTCAAAACGACAGACAGACAGCCCAAACCCCTCCCGCCGCCCCGCATCGTTATTAAATTTTCAAATATTGACACCAGTTCGAAAAATATTATAAAAAAATAGAGTACTCAAAACAACAGTCGGAAAAGTATATGCCTAATTATTTTTACAACAACCAGTACTTTTCTATGACTGACTCCGTTCCCATCACAATATTCAATTATATGTAATTGTACAATTATATCTATAGTTACCTCTTAGCAGAACACCTAAGTAATCACCATCTTATCTGTACACAATGTATATAGAATTATTTGCTTACTTAACATTCGCCTGACACAACCAGTGGGCCCAGGAGCTTATAAATATAAGAAAACTAAATAATTATTAAAACTGAGGTATTATTATGACACGATATGCATATTAAGCAAAAGACTCGAAACATTAATAGTTAATACTTGGTACACTACAAATATAAAAATTTAAACTATATAAAAAAAGTAGTTGCTCTTCTCAATAAGTACAAATAAATAGTAATTTGCGCATTTAAAAATTTAATAACCAATACCAAGGCCATACAGATTAGTAATTTTAAATAACATGGACAAGAAAAAAAATATAAAAATGCCTTCTAGTGTTTATATAACAAAACAAATCATATTTACTAAACAGAAATAGGTATACATTTCTTAATATCAGTATATCACATATCAATAATGGAGTAATTGTATCTTATTTTAAAATTGTATCATTGTCTGTCTTACCAATACTGGACATGCCTTGAGCCAAGGGATCAAAAAATCACACAAAATATTTATTAACAACACTTATGGGAAATTTGCAATTTAATAGTTTCATTAAAAAACTTCTTATAGTATTTTGGAAATTGATTCAAGAACTTAAGTGCGTATGCACTTTTATTTTGACTCAAATTATGTTTCCAGTCATATTTCATATATGCATGTAATGATTTTTGCTTTAAAATGTTAAACTATTCATATATAAAGTGAATAAAGCTAATCAACTAATTGTGAGTTTATAACGTGATTGAAAACAATTCATATATTACAGTTTATATACAGGGTGAGTCAGAAATATGGTAAAATATTTTAAGACGTGATTGTAGAGCTAAAAATAAGAAAAAATGTTATATAAAAAGTAGGTCCGGAAACGCTCCATTAATGAGTAATGGCTGGCGGAAGATTTTGCTTTTTTTCAGCTCACCTGGTGAAATGAAGTGATTCTGAAATGTTTTTGTTCTTACTCTTTAACTCATATAAGGTGGATTTATAAGTAAAATCACCTGAAAAATCAAATAAAACCATTCTAGAGGTTGTAGTGTGAACAGTTTTTTGAGAAAATGTAAGTAATTGGCCAAAAATCTAATAACAAAAATACCGTCTTAAATGTTCGATGTCCAATAACATTGTTAAATGACCAATAAACAAATGGTGTTTTCTAATACAGATTGTAGAGAATGTAATTCTGAAAACAATCATAATAATCAAAGTTAACTAAATGTGTAAAAAAAAATTATGAAATTGACTCCTCACGTATTACACTACATAGCAAACTTTTGCTGTCTTATAATAATGAGTATCTGATTGGTAACAGCTGGTGAAAAACAAACATATTTTTAGTTCGAAATTTTATTTTTAAATACAATAAACATATCTACAATCGCTTTAAGTCTCACCGGAAGATTAAAGATGATGCTCAAAATGACCTCCGTTGTTCAAAATGCACGCGTTCAGGCGTCTTCTCATCGAGTTTCGGACCCGTTAAAAAACTCCAGGTGTCTGCTTAATGGTTTCTATTCCATTAGAAATGTTTAATCGCAGTTCTTAAATGGTATCTATTGTTTCAAAGTTCGTGGACACCTAAATAAGAGTTTCACAAATCAATGGATAGGCCGAGGTGGACCAGTTTCATGGCCAGCAAGATCACCGGACTTAAATCCTTTGGACTTTTACCTTTTGGGGACATTTAAATAAATTAGTTTACTATTAGACTGAGTCAGTATGTAGAGTGGTGGCAACAACAAAATATAAACAATTTTCTTTCTCAGTACCCTATAGTTTTACCGGGAATTCAGGTTTAGGTGTTACTACCTAAACATGGCCGTTGTTCCCATGCAAATTAGTTACACACATAATCTGAATAGAATATAGTAGCCTGCAACAGTTTATATTATTCAGTAGATCAATACATCGATACAAAATTGTGTTTATAGGTTGTGTCTACTTTGACACCTTAAAAAATGATTTATTAAACATCCTGTGTTTGCTTTTAAAACTTACCATAAAAAGAAACTCACACCCAAATGTGTTTTTGAGGAACTTTTAAAAATTAAACTAATTTTATTGAATTGTATTATAATTTATTTATAATTTTGTATTATACATTAATTTTAAACGTAATATATGACAATGTTTTTGAGGTCAGCGGGGAGCGTATTGTAAAGTTAGGGGCCAAAGTATGAAAAACTCTTTCTCCCTAAATCTAAGCTTACCTTAGAACATTGTAGCCTCTTACCATCGCAAGACGTGCCCTGAGACACCTCGTCACGGGAAAGAGAGCCTCTGGTAAAGGTAGTCGGGCTCGCGGATCAACAAAATACTATATGTCAAGTAGCAAGTTAACATCCTGGACAACATATTAACTGTTTCTCGGTACGGAGATACAAGGTCGAACCTTCTCAAGTAGTTTTGAATCCTTATCCTCCATATAAATTCTATTCCCATATGCAGGGATCAGTAATAAAATACTGAAGGTATTAGTGGTTTCACTAAATTAGGTTTATCAGTCTCTGGACGAAAACTTCTAAACCTATACAGACCTCTCAGTCTCCCCAAAGCACACTGAGAGGCATGTGTGACATGTTCAGTGAAGGGGTGATTTCACAGTCGATCACGACGCCAAGAATCTTGGCTTTATCACATACAGCCTCCTACCTTAAAATGAGACACTCACTTCACTCTTAAGGGTCTGCATTAGGTCCTATGGAGCAGTATGCAAAACTGTTCACTTGTCTGCGTTGAGTTTTTAGACCAATAATATTTGACCATTTTGCTATGTTATTTTAAGTCATCATTAATCTGACTAAATTCTTCTTTCATGTAGTTTGGCCCATATGAAAAGTGGAACTGTGAATCATCTGCACACAAACACAATGTACAGTTTTGCACAGAGCTAGGTATGTCTGCTGTGTACAGCGTATACAGGACCGACCCCAGGCAACAACCCTGAGGAATATCACGCAGCTTTGCAAGAGGCGTGAGTGCCTCAATTCAAAGTGTGATTATTTGCCTTGTCTCCAAGGTAGAATCCATGAATTAACATCACCACCAAATCCATAATAATGCATCTTTGAAATCAGCATACTCTGATCCATAGAATCAAATGCTTTATAGTAGTCAAACATTATAAGAGAGCTACATTTTAAAGAACGGTATAACATAAAACGTAACCCGTATAAAATAATAATCATAGTATTAAATCAAATATATTTAACGCTCTATTATAAGCTGACAACAAAAATCGAGTTTACAAAAATTGATATGCCATAATGAATAGTTAAGATAGTGAAACATAATTTTTGTATCATAATATTTATGTAATTTATGCATTATAAACCATTGTCTTATACTAATACGGGTTTATTTTTAATCAAAATTTAGTTTTATTCCATAACTTTATTCTGATACACATTTTTTTTAATTATTTTATTTGTAGAAAAATCTTTATTTGAAAATATTAGTTATTCCTTTAATAACTTTCAATATTGTACCAAAATATATCCCTAAAGTACGTATTGTAAAGTGTTTTATTATTGTTTATGAATAAATTCTTCTAAATTTTTAAACTAGGTATTAACATTTAGACACACAACATGCTACATTATTATATAACTGTATATGACATTTACTTAAAAAAACAACAGTTCTAGTAAATTAGGTTTTTGCGTAGTGCTTTTATCTTAAAGATTAATTAAATTGAGTCAAATTATAATTTAATTTACAAAAATGACAAAGTAATGACTTTAGAATATAGTAAAATTAGTAAACATATCACAGTGATTTATACTGTTTCTGATAATATGTGGAATAAATGTAGAAATTAAATAGCAATTAAAAAGTTTCAAAATATCATAATTAAATTCTTAAAATCTTGTCTCAAGTTGCCTGATGGTGAATTAGTTTTCTTTGCGACAGATTTATGGAAATATATTAGATATATATACATATTATTAACAATGAAGTTTTGAAATATAAGGAACAGGTTTAAGAAACTGTGCCACCTTGATACAATGAATCTAAAACTGCAATTTCTTATTTTAGATATAAAAAATGAATTCCGTATAGCTTGAAGATGCAACAGGTTCATGGTATCACCACTGTGCGATCCGACAATGACTACAACTAGCAATCGAAAACGCGTTCGTTGGAAATAAAATAACGTTCATCCATTCAGTACCGTATTGAAAATGATTATATATATAGTAATTATTATTTTTATATAGACTAATTAATAAATTGAGTCAAATTATACGCGATGGATTTTTCTCTCATGATGATGTTCAGATTTCATGCGAAAATCGCTTTATTGACTTAAGGTGCTCACCACTAGTAAAACAACGCTGACTGGAAACCTCTTCATATACATATCCCTTCTTCATACATATTCTTCTTGGATACCGGTACTTGAATTACATTTACTTCCAACAACATGATTGAATAGATTTGCTGAATAAATTAATCGTAATAAACTCGGCATTTTATTGTTGTACTCACTTAATGCTAGAAATTTTATTAATTTATTATACCTTTCCTAACTTCAATTTCATCATATGGATGAATATTGCTTTAGTCACCATCAGGCAGATTGTAATAATTTGAGGTCAGTAACTTGAATAAAATCAATTCTATCGAGTTTTTTGGTGGTAAATAGTGTTAGCAGCAGTGTAAATTTAGCAACAAATGAAATCAACCCCTGTGGGGATTGAGCAAAGGTGTAAACAATGCAGTACAATGCTCTACGTGTTTAAATAATTTCTCACGGCTTTTAACTTTAATTTACTTTATCTTTTGTAGCTTATTTAATGTAAAATAGTTTATTTACGAGAATTTTCTCATACAATATAATGCTGTATAAATAAATAATGTATTGTTTATTTAATAAATAAAAAACCTTAGCCTTGTTCGCTTAACGATCAAATTTATTGTTCGTATGATATTGTTATCCTCGCAGTTTCCAATGTTTTTATTGCTCTTTTTAATGTTTTTATCATAAGTTTAATTGTTAGTTCTTTTGTTATTATAATGATCGTTCCCATTTTCGTAGCGAGCCTTCAGGTTTATCGGCTAAAAATGAGGATATATAGTGTATGTAGAAGTCAGTCAGTACTGCATTTATGGTGGTGATAAAGAGTAGCTTGGAAAGAAGTCATGTCGTACCGCTGGTTTCTCTTACTCTCCGAAACCCTAATGTATTTTTATGGATAAATCAAAGTTTTTCTGTTCAAGGTGAGTCAACATTCATACAGCAGAACTGGCAATTTTATACATGTAATATAGCAAAGCCCATTAATAAAATACAATTTGAGATCATAGACATGGACTCTGCATAATGCAACATTCCTTAAAACAACTGTAATAAGTGTACCTCTTTATTTCTAATTGTATGTAGGATTTAATGAAAAAGCTACAAATAGTTAAACTAATTTTTTACAAGCCATTTATTATTTAGCCATTTAAATATTACAGAATATTGTACAGAGTTATTTATTTTAATATTAGTCATTACAACTTTTAAAATGTGCAACCTCAAGGCCCCTAAATATTGCTCCTTCAACTTGATCAGTTATTCTGAAAAGGAACAGGAAATATGAATCAAATTCCAGTATTTATTTCAGGAGGCATTCCTTATAATGACTTAAGGTGTGTATAGATACCATTTATATAATTAGAAATCGCGTGCATAGCCGCGGGTAACTGCTAGTACTACATAAATTATTATTCGACTCCTATTTTAGAATGCAACCTTCAACATGGACCAAACGCGGTTTTATGATACAGCAATAGTTGTGTGCATTACGAAAGAAGAACCTGGTTTCATTTTCAGCAAATTGGTTTGGCGTTAGGTACGTAAAACGCTCCAATCGGTTTTATTTAAATGCAGTCTACGTTATAAAGATATCAAACATTCGATATTTCCACATACTTAATTCGATCAGAAAATTCGGTCTCTTCTTTTCTTCTCACTGAATGAATTCGTTATACTATTGTATATGTTTACATTTTATTTTTACCATGTCTGGATTCTTTATTAAATATGGGGAAAACTATCATAAAATGATATGTAGTGTTTATTAACCGTAAACATAATTTTTAGTTGTTTCAGTCTAAAATGGACCAGGATATAATATGATTAATGAATATGCAGAAGCAATTATGGAAAATACACCAAACACCATATATGATGCAAGTATTAATATGTAAATTCATAGAATGAATATTATTAATTAAAATTCATAATATCGCGGACTTCGAAGCATACCACACAAGGATGGACTATCAGGAGTATTATAGACAAATTAATTGCAAGCTTATTATTTAAATATATACAACAACTGAGATCGATTATTGTGAATATCACGCTATGTTATTTGGCGGCGAATTAGCTAATTTTTTTATACTAGCCTTATTGGTCATCTTGATGGCAACGATAAAATATTATAATAAATAAATTTGTAAACTAGCTGAATACATTCACATGAGGTTTTAACAGATTATATATTAACACATGTTCCATGAATTTCCATCCTAACCTTAGTGCAAAACTGATATTTTTAAGATATAAATCAAAAAATGTTATTTGTTGTGATTTTTAAATTTTGATAAGTATAAATCTGTGATACTCATTATTAAAAATTTTAATAATAAAAAACCATTTTTAATTCATGTCTGTACATCGGTGAACAACTATCAGATGTTCACAAAGTATTGGTTTTATATAACAAATGTAATAAGTTTTGTTTTGCATCTATAGTTCTCAAAGGGAATATGTGGTCGGCATGATGTATACAAAATATATAGTGTAAGATATATGCAACAACCTGTGTGTACTAATTACTACCACTATGTTCATTCACATGTTAAATACGTTACTTTTAAAAACGGTTGAAACCCCGATGACGTATAAATAGATCCTAAAAAGCATGATGAACATAATAAAATCATTTCCATTTTGAGAATTTTTTTTATCGGAGAAAATTTCCCGAGAAAAGTAGCTTTTTTATTTACATACTATAAATGTTTACAAACTTAAAATATTTGTTAAATTAATTAAACATTTGATTATGTTGTTATAAAACATTGTTTACACAGAATAGTTCATTACATTCCACAGGCTATTTTAATAAACATTTTACAACTATACAGACGAAGTTGGGACTTTTCACTACTTTAAAGACCAGTGGGAGTGTAGCCCGGAGACATTTTCGAAATAATAATACGCCAGGGACCGTAACAATGTACATGTAAAATTTTAAGAACAATCGGTTTCATAGTTTTCACGTGAAAGCAAAGCAAACAAACAAAGGCACTTTTAGATCTATAACGTTATTAACCTTAGGATAGGGATGTGTTATACTGCTTCATTATTTTTCTAATCACTATATACAATAGTGGAATAAAAATAAAATATTATGGTAAAATAATTTATTGAATTCCAGAAAAGTAAATAGCATTTGAAGTTTAAATTCATAAACCATTATTCTGTAAGTTTTTCCGGATTTTTAAAGTTTAAGTTGCTTAACAATATAATAATAACTAAAACATAAGCAGTGGTTAAGTATAATCAATGACGAACAGTTACGATTATTAGATGTATAATTATGGCTTTAAACGGATCATATTTTCAAGTAGAATACTGTATCGTATTCTCTTCGTCTAATGAAGAAGGTAATGTGATGAAAATTGCAAGGGATCGTTGCTCTGTCATTATACTCGTATCTAAACTTGGATAAAGTTGACGGCTAATTTAACTTGATGATGTTCTTAAAATAATTAAATAAGTCTTCTGACATTCAAAACGTAGAGTTAAACTAGGGAGGTTATAGCCCATGTTTATAGGGTGAGGGGTTTAAGTAGCCCATGTGAGAATATTTCTCAAAGAATTAAAGTATAAATATAAATTTATTTTACACATTATGCTTTAAAAACCAAATATTAATTTCAATTGTATATTTTAGACAATGAATATATTAATATATATCTTTTGTAATTTTTTTTTTCAGAGAATAAACGATTTTGATTTGATTTGATTATTGTGCAACATAAAATTGTTTTATTCTCTCTTTCCTATTATTTCAACCTGAAACAACCATTTCAAGGTATTACTGTATTATTGTCACGTGCTATTCTCCCCTATTGTATTTCGTACTGATTCAGTATTAAAGTTACACTACTAACAAACTTTACTTTTCTGAACTGGAACTTTTATATTTTTACAGTACAGAAACGTACTCTGCAACAATATTTTTTGCATTCCATACATTTTTTACAGATTTTATACTAAATTATCTATCTAATATATAATCTTTTTACCACACATATTTATGATCTTTCCATCAAGCATGGCTGTTACTATTTATACAAACTACAATTTTTTTTATTTTTAAGAGATTTCTTTCAAATCCTATGGCGTTGAATTTATTATATTAAACATTTTTATAGCAAACCTTCCAAAGTTTATTAGGAAAGCGTGGAGTTCAGTTAGTTTCATTTTTCCAGTGAGGCTAGCATAACGTACGCTATTATCTTGGTAACCACAAGAAACCAAGAGACTGGATTATATACAAGAGTATGATATAATATATATAATAATATAATACATAATAGTATACACGAATGTGATAAATTAATTTATCAAAACAGCAGCTAAAATTAACACAGATTAATGGTACGCCCATAGATATTTATAAAGAGTGTCCCGTAACTCTCTGGACAAAGGTATTCCACGTTATTGCTCAGGTCAACACAAACATATTTCACCACATGAACATGGTTCTCCGATGCTTAGTTTTCCATCTGTCTGTCTGTATTTGTTTTTTTTTTATAAAAAAAATTAATATCTTAAAAAGTAATAAACTATATTCTACCGAATTTGGCTCAAATCTTTTTAACAACAAGGGGTACTGAAAACAATATCATTATATTTATTATTTTTTAAATGGTGGCCATTACAATATTAAGCTTTGAATCTTATTAAAACATAATATTTTTCTCAATAATTGCAATAATAACAGGATTTAGAGGGTTTTTTTTTTTTCAAAAATCTAATGACACAAAAATTATTCAAATCGGATAGTGAATAACTTATTTCCTCGTGTAGTAGATTTACTGTGACAAGAAGAGGCCCACATTGAGTTTCTTTGCGAATACCCAACAATACAAAACAAAAACGGGCTCTCAATGTGGGCCATGTCTTGTCACAGTAAATTTGCTATACAAGTAAATCAGTTATTTACTATTCAATTTAAAAACGTTCTTATGGCCGCCATTTAAAATATAATAAAGATAGTTTCCTGACATTCTTTTCAGTAACTGGCCTTGTAATTATAAACATTTGAGCCAAATTTTGTATAATTTAATTTATTAGTTTTTAATATATAAATGTTTTTATAAAAAACGCATACAGACGGACAGGTGGGAAACCAATCATTGGAGACCCATGGTCATATGGTTAACTATGTTTGTCTTGATACGTCTGAATAACGTGGCATACCTTTGTCGAGGGAGTTACAGGACACCCTGTATATTTTATCCGTATATTGGTTATTTGGTGTGCACTTCATTTCTCATATTCAGCAATGGCGTAGACCAATCGAAGAGTATTATATATCCCCTAACACCTTGAAACGTTCTTTTAAGATGTGACATTCCTGGGCATTATTGGCACAAATTTTAAAAATTAAACCCTGTGTGGTGTTACCTTGGAACAATGTGGTACTACACACCTGGATTGTATACAGTATCAATACAGGGGTGTGATATAGATCCGTTAGGTAAATGTGACACATAGATTAATTATTTTTAAGCACTCACATAGCAGATTTTATATATTTTTTAATTATGTTTGTTACATTTAAAATTATTATTCGGATAGTAGAGAGAGATTTTTTTCTCACAGGGCAGGAAGCTGTGGGCTTTTATTGCACTAAGCCCTAAAAAGGTTCATGCGCTGCTAAGGGAGTGACAGGATAGTCAAGATGGGTAAAGTTACACCCTGTATTACATCTACCATGAGGGAGAATAGTGCCCAATAACTCACTCATGTCACCTTGGAAGAAGGGGAGAATAACTTTGTTCAAGCCACTTCCAATTAAAGTGCTCAGGGGACCGCACTCTCTCATGTTTAGACTGGCAAAAACATTTAAACTCTTGACAGCTCCTCCCTCTCCATTTCTCATCACCCACAGTGGGCTAGCTCTACCAACAGTTTTACCCCAATATCTAGAAATTTGCCGTTACTGGACGTCCATTGGGTTAGACACCATTTATGTTTGAAGAACCCACCGTGGGATCTAGGGTATAAACAGGGGGGGACAATGTCCTTCCTAAGTATAAAATAGTCGGAAGTGTACCCTGGTGATTCCATTGGCAACCATGTAGACTTTCGTGGCTAGATTATGTACAATTGCTAAATCAGGAATATAATTCCATTGGTTAGTATAATGTATAGGTTAATTACTCGTATAACAGATTTTGTATTTGTAGTTGTGATGGCCATATCTAACAATGTAGAGGTATGTCTCACAACGTTTAGTAACAGGCTTCGCTTGTTACTAAACGTATATATATATATAATATATATATATATATATATATATATATATATATATCTTATATATATAAAAATCTTGAGTCACGATGTATGTTGCCAATAAACTCCAAAACGACTGAACCAATTTCAATCAAATTTCACATGTATCCGTAATTTAGTCAAACTTAGAAGATAGGATAGTTATTATCTGAATTATTCGCTTATGTCGTGAATATAATGAATAAAATGAAGAAAAGTTTTCAAAGCGCCTGCACATTATAACCTGCAATTTACGAGATAGATACGTATATTAAACAGTGAAACACTATTTGAAGGCGCTAAGTTATGATGTATAATTGTCTAAACTAAATTTTTGGTTGAACTTAAAGGTTGAGTGGTAGACCACTTTGTAATAAAATACATTATGCATGTACAATACATTTTTTGACATATTTTCTTGATCGTGACATCAAGGTAAAATCTACATCGGGGTTGGAAATATAATTTACTTCAACCAGAAATGCTCATACGCGGGCAAAACTTACGAAAAGCGTGCGAAGCCGCGGGAAACAGCTAGTATATATATATATATAATATATATATATATATATATATATATATATATATATGTATGTATGTATGTATAAGTTGCATGTATAAGTAGAGAGGCGATTGTTTTCAAGATAAATTTACACGAAAATGACGCATTATAGAAGTCAGTCTTATAGAAATGAAGTTTCATGAAATAGGGTTTCTTAACAGTTGTAGTAATAAACTTCCTCACAATACATCACTATAAAATGATATCGTATGTGTTGGAATATTTATGTTACATATGTTAATATTTCACATGTTTGAATACAAATTTGTTTATTCTTTTATTTTCTCTTGTCATCATGGTCACCTATAAGACAAATATTCCTTAACGCTCAGCCATATCCCATGAAGCGACCTGCACAATCATTGAACTGTGTTCCTGCTATTGAAACGAAACTTCGTGCACAAGTCTTTAGGTTCACTTAATTTTCGATATATCGAGCGGACAAACAGACAGACAGAAATTAATATTGTCCCATCCTCAAGAGTGCTAGACTTCGTTAAACCTCAGCCTGTAATATAGTCAGTAGATGGCAAGACTGTAACCCGTAACGCCCTAGTGTAGCCATATGGGTACACTAGTATGAAATGTAATCACACAGAGTCTGCATATCTCACTTTAATATTTCGACCGATACGGGATATTACGAGCTCATAGTTATCATTATTATTATTATTATTTATAATCAGAAATAATATTAGTGTTACCCTGACTATAATTGAATATATCCTCAAGAAACCCATTACCCATTAATATGATAATTATAAGAATAATAATTATTCTTATTCTTGTTGTATGGGTTTTTATACCGCTAGTAACTATAATAGTTTCTAGCGGTATATCTTTTTCATTTCAGCTACGATTTACATGCACAAAAAGAGTTTTGAATTTGTAATCTGTAACCTGTACAGTATTAAATTTGGTTTATAAATTTACAAGAATGGAAATGAAATTATTATATTGACCTGTAACTGTAGTCCATATTTCTCTCAGCTCTCCCAGATTAAAAACTCTAACGAAAATATAATAACTAGAAAATAATTTTTAGAGGGTTTTATATGCCTCCTAAAGCTGTATTAAAAATGGTATAACGATATCAAATGTGCAGGATTAAGAATAATCAAAAGTAAAACTCGAACAATTTGCATTCGCTTTTTAAATTATAATGTTTACTGCAATACATTTTATCCAAATAAATGTTAATTATTATAGAATGGACATTGTATGCACAGATTATATTCTACTTATTCAAGGGCTATTCCAATTGATTGATATTACGGCTTACTATTGATATTAAAATTTTTCACATCTCTGACTCTGGGAAGTTTAATACATTTTATCACATAAAAATAAAATTTAAATCGTATTATAAATATGTATACATATATATAATTTTTTTACATATATATAAGGTGTATAAAACTACCAATAAGTAGGTTCATAACATGATAATGGAAATAAAAAATAACATTTTTCATATAAATTGGTTGTTATAATTTGACATACAATTTATAATGATATTTACATTTTTATTCAAATTTTTAATAACGGAGTACTCACAAAACAATCTTATTAAAAAGTAGAATAAATGTATAAGAAAAAAGTGTAGTATTACACATTTTACTATAGGTTCTTATATTTATGTGAAAATAGCTGAGTATTAAATATTGCCCGACATATTTCGGCTAGTTACTCTTAAAGTGTAAGAATAATAAAATATTTAGCGTTTTATGTTGACGACGACGGTCGTTTCTAGCTCAAGGGTGTTTTATGGCTGGTCGAGCCGCGCCCTTGGTCGTTAAAATATCAACCGATAACGTGGGAACGGAAGCAAATGGCAAGTTCGGAGAGGTTGCATGGTTATTTAACCTAAGGGAAATAGCCCAAATAAAATCTACTGATTAGATACATTTTTGATTTTTCCAAGTTGGTATACATTACAGTTCTTACAAAAGAATTAAACTAATAACAATAATAGCTGTTGCAAATACTGCATTTAATTATTATAAAACACGTTAAGGCAAGATTATATCTCAAACTTGGATTTTATATTTTATTAGGAGATTACACTACGCAATGGTTCTTATACGACATCTCAATAAAACATAAATAAAGTATGATATTATAAGTGGCTCAAAAGTTATTAAAAACATTGTTCGTTAGTCATTCCATAGCAAATTTATATATACTGCAATAATCACTGCTTCACTACCTATGAAACTTAGTGTATCTTTCCCGCTGTGTGTCTTAGGTGAGCTGGGAGCATCAGGCAGAGCCAATAGGGTCAAGCTGGCTCGCCTGGTGTCTCTCCCCATTATAGCATTGCCCTCCACCGTTTGTTTCCAGTACAATGCTGAGAACCCAGGTCTCCACCTTGTGAATAGTTAAGTAGATAGTTTTTGCAATTCTGACTAGAAAAACCATTTATTTACGTTATGCTTATTTAATTTTTGTAAAGTTTTTTGTACACCTACTATGACATTTATACTAAGATTTATAGAATTATGTTCATCTTGGTATTTAATTTTAGTGTCCGTGTTTTTGTTTTTATTTTTTAATATTTATTGGCTTGTTATGCATTTTATTAAAGACGCTTTGAATTTGAAAACCACTAGAAATTACCTTAAGACGTTAACTTCAGCATTATAAGATGGAAATGTTATACATCGATTTTATGCGCTTCTCAATCTCGAAGTGTGCTTTACACTTAAAACTACTCCTTAACTTAACACTACATGTGTGACTTATGTAACTAATTGAATGTTAAGGAATGTAATCTTCCGTACTATCACATCATACAAAACGCTTAAAACGACTGAGAAATTTAACACAAACTTTACATTAATTAAAACTAAAAACCACTAAAGGTAGTTAAAATTATTGATTACAATAAATATCACTGACTGTCCGCTAAGCTGTAATCCTTTGAAAGTAAACAGAAAAACTGGTTTCTCCATAAAGACTAAACGTAATACCTGCCCTACTCCGCAGTACAAGTAGTCATACAGGGTGAGTTTTAAAGTCCCTTCCCCCCCTATTTTTTTTTTAACCGTATAAGTTAGGAGGTTTAAACTCCGTACATATTCGTTAGACCTAAATATCTTGTTTTTCATGGGTTCATTGACTCTCCACCTCCAATGGGGGACGGTCCACGAGGAGTAAACCGAGATTCTTAAATGTAAGCATAGGTTGATATGCATATCAAATTAAAGGTCTCTGTAAGTAGAATACAATGCCGCAAACCGGACCTCAAAAGGTTCATCCTAATGAAAATTACAGGGTGTTAAAATGTACAAAATAGTAATGTGTTATTATCTGCGTTTTATCGCGCAACTTTTTAAAAGTTCATTTCAAAACAATTTTTCTATTGCTGTTTATTCTTTAAAAGAAACTTTATTTTATTATGTTTAATGATTTTTAAGGGATCACTGGAAGTCCGAGATCTAGGAGTTAACTAAAGGATTTAATAAGAAGTCGATCATGTGTTGTGTCGCCTTGTAAGTATTTTATTTTAAAGAATTGTTGTCTTACAAAGGTTTTAGACCCAATTTATTTTTATTTCAACAGCGATTCCGGTTCTAATATTGTATGATTCCGATACTAGTAGGTTGTTACTTACCCTTTTATTGTAGTAGATGCTCAAACTGATTGCCTGTTACTTCCTGACAGTAGTATAGTCTGTTAACAAATTCACTCCTTACACGGGTTAGGATTTCTGGTGTTACCTTCCTGCAGGCCTCAGTAATTCTGTTCCGAAGATCTTCCACACATGCGACTGGTGTACAATAAATCACAGACTTCAAGTGTCCCCACACAAAAAAATCCAGCGGGTTCAAGTCAGGGGACCGTGCCGGCCATTCTATTGCCCCGCGTCGTCCTATCCACTTCTCACGAAAATGTACATTAAGGTAACCACGAACATTAACATCGTAGTGTGGAGGAGCACCGTCCTGCTGGAACCTTACTTCTTCTTGATTAAACTCCCCAACATTAGTGCGAATTGGTATTTTCTATTAATGGATGAATATTATTTTGGAGCATAAGTAAATAACTTTCTCCATTTAAATTTTTCCTCAATAAACAGTGGTCCAATCACGTGGTTACCAAAGAGACCTGCCCAAACATTTACTTTTTGGGGATACTGGGTATGATGTTCTCTGTGAACATGGGGATTAGAGTTATCCCAGTATCGGCAGTTGTGTCTATTCACTAAAACCATTTTACGTAAAATGTACTCTCATCACTAAAGCAGATATTATTTACGGTTGTTGGTTTTGCTATAATTAGTCTATCCATAGTTTCACAGAACTGCAATCTTCTGTCCGGGTCATCTTCATTTAATGCGTGATGTAGCATAATTTTGTAGGGATGAAATTTGTGCTTCTTCAGGGTAGTTATTGCTTTGCGTTGTGATACCCCGATATTGTTTTGCTATTTGTCTCGAAGAGGTTTGAGGATTTTCCCACGACTGTACAAAGAACCTCAAAATCAACTTCTTCTGACAAAGGAGGACGGCCTGAACGTTTGCATCAGTAACGCTACCAGTCCTCTCTAAATTTTGTTATTAACTGCCTTAAATAGGTTCTTGCTAACAGGTCTTTCTGGATGGTTTTCATTAAATCGTCTCATTGTTTCGTGGTAATTATTCCCAGAAGCACACCAAAATAAACACCATGTCAACTTTTTCTTGAAGAGTGACATGTTTCTAACTTTAACACAACTAAAACTAACAAGGTCAGTAGCCACACTGCAACTAACAAGGTCAGATACTTAATGGCCCAAGTAACTGAAACCAAACATAACATGTCTCCCAGATAACAAACAACTGTGTTTCACTTTTACAACGACACAGGACTATGTTCAAAGATTACATTTAAAAATGCAGACCCCAGATTCTGTACAAAATTATTATTAACAAAATTACGAATTATCCTTTTTTAATTCAGATTGTAGCTCCCGTTTCCAGCGTTAAAGGCAATGTTAAACGAACACATCACATGACCGACTTCCTTATTAAATCCTTTAGTTAACTCCTAGATCTCGGACTTCCAGTGATCCCTTAAAATCATTAAACACAACAAAATAAAGTTTCTTTTAAAGAATAAATCAGCAATAGAAAAAATGTTTTGAAATGAACTTTTAAAAAGTTTGTGCGATAGAAACGCAGATAATAAACACATTACTAATTTTGTACATTTTAACACCCTGTAATTTTCATTAGGATGAACCTTTTGAGGTCCGGTTTGCGGCATTTGTATTCTACTTTACAGAGACCTTTAATTTGATGTGCATATCAACCTATGCTTACATTTAAGAATCTCGGCTTACTCCTCGTGGACCGTCCCCCATTGGAGGTGGAGAGTCAATGAACACCATGAAAAACAAAGATATTTAGGTCTAACGAATATGTACGGAGTTTAAACCTCCTAACTTATACGGTTTAAAAAAAAATAGGGGGGGAAGGGACTTAAAACTCACCCTGTATATGAACTTGAATGTAAACTATATGCAAAATATATCAACCTTATCCTAATTTACATATAATCATATAATTGTACAACCTACACAATATTTTAATCATACAATCAGTACGTGAAGGTTTTTATTTAATGAACGAAAAGCTTCTTATTTTTTAACATTATTTGTTAAATCGAATAGTTATACAGAGATATTTCTAACCGTAAATACTTGATATATGCCATTTACTAATATTCTAACGATGAACAAAACTTTTTATTTCATAAACATTTTACATTAAGAAACAAATTTATGTTCCATTAGTGAGATAACACAACTGAATACTGTTGTCTCATTAGATAACAGACGACAACCCATTAATTCTTACAGTCATTATAAAAGTTGAAAGCAGAACAGTAAGGCAACATTCATGTACATACCATACCTAGGAACATTCCCATTTGTTAGAGTTTAACAGTTAGCTCCATCAACCGACATCTACACATTACAAACTGTTAAACCACAGTATTAACGTATAAAATACTCATTGCTATTAAATTACAGTAGTGTAAACATTAAGTTAACAATGAATACTGGGTTAAAGTATTGGTGGATAAACAATGTCTGTTTAAAAGGGTGTAAATATCTTAAAAAATACTGTCAAAGCTGTTAAAATGGAAACACAAAGGCGACAAAAAAGACCACTAAATGTGAGAATAAAGAATAGAAATAAAATACGAAAAAGGAATAGTGGAAAAGTCTAAATTTGCTCAACAATACAGGTCTGAAAATTCGTCACATGAAATGGAAATAAAGCCATCATAATATACCCCGCGGGAGAAACTTTTTTAGACGAAAACGTTAATACAATCAAATTTTAGACCAATCGCTAAACCAACCTTCGGTTGATGAAGCTAAGAACTAACTAGGAAACCTAAAAATTCTATAACCAACTAAACGAACATCAACCACAAAAAATTCGTACAAACTCTATAACACTAAGGTCTAGGACCAAAACATAGGGCCGGAATCGACTTCCCTTTAACCCCTTTCCCGGCCATGTCCTTCTTGTCCAGATGACACGACGCGGTGCCGAAGAAAGTGGCCCGACATCGATTTTCTTTTTAGTATTAAATTTTCGCCTGTGCTAGTTTGATGTGTCCATTGTGATCCTCGCACTTGTAACTTATGCTCGGGACTTGCATTTCGTGCAGTGACAACGCCTGGACTGGACTCCAAGCAGCTTTTGGGTATGTTTGAACTCTGTTTCTTTCCCTTCATTTTTTCTTTATTTTTGTATTTATTTATACCTCAACCACCTGACGAAGAGGACAAATTTAAATCCCCGAAACGTTGTGTTTATACCTATTGTAAAATATAAGAATGGTAAATGTCCGAAATCCAGTTATTCCTTGTTATATAACTTACAATGAATTTAGATTTTTTACTGTTTTTCGTGTTGCATTTTTGAGGGTGGTGCTAATAGTTAGACCATATTTTTTCTTTCTTGCTTGTTTTCATTTATATCCACATTTTATTTGGTTTCGAACGTGTATCGTTTTATTTTCTCTTTACCCGTGTTGGGATTTTATATATTTTTCATTGACAAATTTATAATAATTTATTTTTTACTTTCGAAATCAAAAATATTCATTGGGATTTTTGTTAGCATATTTACCATTGAGTTAAATGCTGCCATTTATGGTTCCAAGGATGATTAGAACATTTCGAGGTAATACAGTTGGTTTGATAGGGACCTGAATATTTTAATCTCATTATCATCATTTTTCATTATTTCTGTCAAATCAAGAAAGTGATATTTTGGTTTGAACTTTTTTTCAAATTAAATAGTCTTACGTAAAGAATTTTAAATTATAGGCCTATTTCATATATAATCATGTCTAAGATAATTTTAAATTTCTTTTGATTTGTGTCCAGTTTCATTTCTTAATCAACTTCATTTTTTTTAGTGTTAATGTTTTGTGAGATATTTCAAAGATGATATAATATTTAATATACTGGAAAGATTAAAGTACTTATTTGCTATATCAAATGATACAACTAATTAATGTTCAGGTATTTCAATATATAATTGTATGTTCATATCTTATTTTTCTTGTCCATTTGTAAACCGAAAAGTATATGTTTATTATTAGACCTATTCCATTTTAAACTGGGTCATCTAGTAAACTTATACATATGCAGGAAGTAAGGATGGGAAAATACAACAGGCAGCTTGATATGTGCAGTGATACAAACATTACCATGCAGATTTATGCGGGTATGTCATTTGTTGCTCCAAGCTTTCAGTTGGTACTACCTGTAGGTATAACAGAAACAAAATATTTTGTTAATAAACAATGTTTGGTTTTTTTTTCATGAAAATACAAAATAAAACCATTTGAAAAAGCCAGAAAAATGAGGTCAAACATTATTTTATGTCAGCCTGTCTGTATTTTTTTCCCAAAATACCAAAAATTTCTTAAATAAGAGTTTTCTAATTGGACATAATTTTTCAATAGAAACATTGTTTTATGATTTAAAGCTTTCTTGTATCACCTAAAGACCAATCTCAACAACTGCTTGAGATAATAAAAAAAATAAATAACAATATGCTGTATAATTGTCAAAATATATTTTAATGTGGTTTAAAAAAACTAAAACTTTCCATTTAACATTTAATGTTTTTTACTGCAAACCCCTAAACAAATAAGAACTCTCTCTGGCTTAGTTAAAATATATTGTATACGTTAAGCTATTTTAATAGGCTTTAGGATTTATAACAGCTCAGAATATTATTTTTACATTGCTAACTATGCATAGTATATTTGAAAATAAATGTTTGATATGCGTATAATTTGTATTATCTTTCACAACTTTTGAAAGTTTTCTAAATTTTATTAACTAATTCCACATTTCAAGATTGTATAAACAAGAAAAGTTAACTCTAAGTTTGTGTACAGCAAGCTAACTCTAAAACACTATTAATGGATTTCAGTTTTAAAATAGTATGTTTGAACCTGAAAATAGGCCCAGTAAAGATCCATATATCAATGGCCAAGTTAGAACTCTAATACATTTTAGAAACTTTTGATCGTTTCTATTGAGAGTAAGTGTAATCAGATCATATGTTAAAATCAAATCTTTAAAAAACTTAATTTATTAGTTAATTAATCAGTACTGCAGTTCTACGCTAGGGATTTTTAAATCAATTTTAAATCCAGGATATATATGGGAATTAGCCAATTTGAAAGTTATAAAAACGGGTTGATAATTTTTTTACTTAAATATTACTTTTCATTTGATTTAGTAACCAATCCACTTTGTTTTAAAGCACTAGTTTCTTCTAATGTGACTATTATATTCTTGTTACTTATTTTCACCAGAATGTTCATAAGTCAGAAGATCGTGCTTCATTCAGTATAAAATTATTATGTACTTATAAAATGTTCTCTGAAGTATGTTTAATATATAGTGTATGAGTACACTACACCACGTATGTGGTCTATAGGTCGACTAGTTTAAGACATAAAAAATATGACACATGGACAGAAATTAATATTTTCCAGCCTCTAGAGTGATAGGTTTTGCTCATAGACGATCAGTAAGATGTAATAAGTGATAAAGATAAATGTTTTAATTCCATCGTTCAATTAAAAGATTTTATGACAGAGCAGCTTAACGAATAATGTCAATATTCGAGTGAAAGCTTCACGTCAAGAGTACGAAATGATAGTATAAATATTTGAAGAAGTTGTGAGCCTCCCAAGAGCTCTAAAACTGTTTGTTCATCTGTAGACGTTACCCTTGAGTACCTGAAATGTCACCTTTTATGTCTTCAGATGCTGCCTTTGTATGGTTTTTACATCTCAGTTTGGTTACCTTGTCTTAAACAGTCTTAGAGTGTTTGTACCTGTGTTATGTTCAAACTAGCAGAGGTAAATATATAGTTAAAATGGTTTTCAAATATCGAATTCCTACAAAACTCAAAACTTAAATATAATTTAAAACTAAAATTCTTAGTATCTCCTTCCAGATGAAATGGAATTCAATTAATTTAAAAGTCAATTATAAATTTAAAATTTTTTTTTTATTTTCCATCACGAGCCTGCTGTTCAAAGTTCTATAAATATCTAAATTTTGACTGATATAAATAACATAAATAAAATAACCTACCAAAGTGAGTGATTGTAATTCAAATGATTCAGTTATCATCCATGAACAGGTTAGTGTTTCTACTGGGAATCTAAGTAACAAGTTTGTTACCCACGTGGTTTCATAGTTATAATACCATAACAATAAATTAAAGTAAAGAAAATAAAAATAAAAGTATAACATATTCTTTAAAATGGAAATATAACTATAGATATTTCAATATGCGCTCGCAATAAATCCATAGATTTCTACAGTTTTCAAGACATATATTTATATTTTGATGGAATAATTCATTGATTTTTATATTGTTTTATCCCTCATACAATATAAGTGTTTAGTACCATCTAAAAATGTAAGGTCGAAGAAGAAATTTAAAGAGGCCTTCAACTTTTCCCATAATTTTTTTCTTTACAAAAACATTACTTTTGATATCTTATAGTAAGTGTAATATAAATATATACTTTACATTGCAATATACAAAATACGTCTTTTTAAAACCAATCATTGGGGAAATTAAACATTGAAAATTGATGCAAATTAATGATACCATGGTAGTAAAACCTGAGGCCTAAATTAAAATTTGTAAAATATTTATTTAATTCAATAAAACGTGTAAACTCCCATAATGAAGAACATATATTTACAATTTAACTTATTTACATTTCGTATTACTAAAAAAAACTGTTAAACTAGTTTTTAGAAGTTTTTATTAAAGTATCCGATATATTGAATTCCTTAGTTCATAATAATTTATAACGCCAATTACGCGTGACATCTAATACTTAATTAACCTTAGAAATGTTACATAGAAGTTAAAAGTTTCACAAGCAATCCTATAAAAAACTGCATTACTATTCCTCTTAAAGGCAGTTTAAGTTAGTATCACTGTATTTATTATAAATTTTTAATTTTATTTATAGCAAAATAAATTTGTTCATCCGCAATTAGTTGAATTAAGGAACAACCGATAATTTTTAATTTTGTATACTCTTCAACTTGTTATGCAAAATTAAATAAGAGAGAAAATTACCATTGTGAGGTAATTTTATTATATTTAGTATTCAAGCTCGTTCTATGCAATTTAAATGTGTAAATAGCAAGTCAATATAATCAATAGCAAAAATAACATCCCTAAAAGTAAGCAATAACTATATTCTATAACCATCATTTTAAAATGGGATTTCAAGATTCCCTGTTTTAGTATTGGGTTTATGAAGCAATGTGCTTGAAAAGAAAACAATATGTCAATTGTTAGTAATGTACTCTAATTTTTTTAGAAGATTCTTCATTTTTGTTAAAATATTACAATAATTGTACTAAATTATAAAAATAATATAAAGGTTTATGCATGATTGTTGTAATAGAGTTGCCAAACAAACGTCACAAAATTGAAAGTTCCTAGCTTCGAGGCTTCCCAAGGTTAAAAACGCCAGAGCTGGCTTTAGCACAAAAAGCGAAGAGGTAACATCGACACCCCAGGAAAATATCACAGAGAGTAGCTCATTCCTTGATTTTAAGTCTAAAACAACTATATCGCAAATGACTACAATTTTTTCCATTACCGTGTGACCGAGGCAACGGAGTAATGGGACTCAACAGATCGTAATGAAATGTCCTTATCGAACTGCGCGATAGCACAGACGAAAGAGACGGACAACGACAAGGATCTGTCGAGTCCTTAAATGTCCTGCATGAGGTACCCAATATACTAAGATAGTTTTAAGTCATCGCGACATTTATCTTTACAGTTTATCTCGCAGCTTAGCTCTCATGTTGACCTTTTGAACCCCAAAAATATACCGTGCTCTTCAAGTCACTGGTCTCGCCAATTTTGTAACTGATCTATCTACCCACCTTTGTAAACATTTTCAACGATTCCAAACAATTTTATCAACTTACTTCTTTATTTATTCTAAAGTATACATTCATGTGGGATTTCATCACCTTCAGCAAATAAAAAGACGAACAACAGAACGTCGTTCGACACTGAAGTGGAAAATTTTGAAGTGGACTTGCCATAATTGAAATGTATTTTTGAGGTTATACAAAAACCAACAATGTTAATCAGATCAGCTGATCCAAGGAGCATATAACCAATTGATGCCCAAACTTAACCGCTATAACAGTACCAAAATTACCCTATCTGTTAGTAAAATCAAGCAATTTACTTACACAAACTTTAACTTCATACACTAATTAAATCGGAACTTTAAAACTAAAGAAATCTACTACTAAATTACTAATCAAATGTAAAAAGTGTAATCATCCTTTACTATTTTTCCATGTTTGATTAATATGTTTAATTAAAGTAAATATTATGCCGATACGAGTAATGGTAAAGTTATATAATTGGCGTGGATGCTTTCACCGAGCCGCAGAGATGACGTATGCAGAGACCTCTGGAGATTACAATGTGTGAGATTACATCTCCGGTTTGTTTCCCCACACAGGACGCCGGTGCCGTGGTCAGACCTTAAGTGCTTTGTTGGGATAGAATAGTTCATATACATAAGAGATTGATGTAACGTATAATATTTTTTTAAGTTTTTTAATCTTCAATGGGGTAGTTAATAATTATGGTAAATACACATAAGAAAACGGTTTAGGACACATACGTAGTTAAGTACCGTACATCGCCCTCTAATATTCTACATAAAAGACTCAAAACTACCATATTTTTAACCCAGTCGTCTGTATATTGTTAGCTGGTGATATTTTTACACTTATTTACACGTCTGACAAATTGGTTTTAATATTTTTAAGTTAAGGGTAAGAATATGATCTGGAAAAATAGTTATTATAGTTTTAATCGTCTCTGAAACTCATTCCAGTTCAACCTCTACACAAAAAAACCGTGGCTGACCATAAATTTTATTTCTTATACAAAATTTCCTGTATCTGAACGATTACATGAAATAATTAAATCAAATAAAACCAAAATCGATTTTTAATTCCCACAAAACTTTATAACTTTACATACAGCAGCAATAAATGTCCATATATTGATGAGGAAAAATAACAAATACTTATAGTTTAACATGAAAAAAACTTTTATATATATATAAATAATATAATACTATATATATAATATATATATATAATATATACTATATATAATTACTATAAATGATAATAAATAGTTATATCACATAATAATAAAATCCATATATTAAATTAAGAGTGATAATTACAATGTAAAAAACACTAACAAGAACAGCTTTTAATCAGTTAGTTTTTATTTTCTACCATAATTAACTTGGGTAGTAGTAATTAAGAAACTTAAAAGGAAAATAGCATACATGAGCCGTTAGTAGTCCTTGTACTGTTTTATTTAGTTTCACTTCATATATACAACATATGTTATATAAATACATTATTGTCATATTTTCGCAACCCAGTTGTTACTCGGTTAGTATAAAGGTACACACCCCGAGTGTTCTTGGAACTAAAAATTTCTTGGCGGATTGATAACCTAATTAGGCATGTATATTAATTTATTTCGTCATTCGGGAACTTTGTAAGCTACCGGACCTCGCTACCGAAGGTAACGCCCCGCGCGCCTTGTCCCGTAAAAGTAAAAAATATATGTTCGTATCATAAGTTACGCTCTTTCATCCGGAAACATCTAATTTGAATGTTAAAGCAAAAGATTATAGCATTGTAAAGTAACTTTACCTTGTAACTTGAGTATTTGACACGATCAACTTGATTAATATTTGGGAACGAATGATCTCTTCTGACCATGACCACGGTTGTTCGTAAGTTGTCTTGTATAATCGGGCTAATACCCGTTGTCGATTTGGTTTTTTAGCGAGTTGCAGTTCAGTTCCTCTTTCGAGAGCTCACATTCTTGACTTCAAGCCCAATTACTTCATGTTTTTAGACTTCCAGTCTACTAATCTCCCCCTTTTCCGACAACAGCTGATATTTTGAGTCCCAAGAATGATGTCGCCCCCGCGTTTGTGAGACCAAGGTTTGTAGTAAAGGGGAAAGATATTTGTAAAAGATTTTAATAATTATTAAATTTCGAAGGTACAATCCATAGAGCATTTGGAATATTATAGGCCCAATCCCCATGGTATCATATTTTTACTTCATTCATACTGCTATTTGGCAACAAGACGTGGCAATAACTTTTATTTTATTTTAACCAACTAGAAGTGGTGTTTTTTATTTTATTTTCCAATATTACAAAGCATATACGTAAACTCCTTCGAATTTCGAGTATCCATTACTACGCACCGCAGCAGTATCCAACCAACCCCAATGTGTAATGTCCATTTCGGTATAGCCTATGCGCAGACTTGAGGTTGTAGTATTAGTAGTTATATAAGTATATATTATCAAAATATTTAGAGATATAAAGAACAGAAAATATGAGTGAATAAAGTTTAAAGGAATTGGAAAATAGGAGTCTTTATTTTGGAGAAGCGGTGGAAAGTCCGTAAGGTCAGTCAATTGTTCGCCCTGCAGTACAACATAGATAAAGTGCACTCGGCCTCCTTAACTTCTCCACAGAAAATCATTAACTTCTTGAACTTTTTTTTCTTAAAATCTTCAAGTAAGGGGAATCGACCAGCTTGAAATTTCCTAAAACGAGTGAAATAAATACTATATAAAATATGTGCTAGGTAACAAACTGTTTTGTGACCTAAATACTTTTAATTCCGAATATATTTGCAATATCCTGTTTCTCTGAAAATATTTTATTACAGAAAAACATTATGTTTTCTGTAATTCAAATATTTTTCAAATAATACAAATCCAATTTCTATAAGACAATACATAATAGGGATACTGCTATTCGCTTTCTTAAACAAACCCAGCCTTTATTTATATATTTCTGAACCTAAAGCTAAACAATTAAGGATGTGAAGATAAAAGCCACCCTCTCCTTCTCAAAACTAGAATGCTATAATCAATAAATTAGAGATTTCACATACACGTAATAAGTGGTTTTTACGTGTCTTCAAGTCCCAAGGAGTTCTATTTTAACTGCCTAAAAATCAAATATATATTTGTACTACTGCCTTATTCGTTAAAAAAAATTTATAATTTGTATCCCAATTGATCTAATTTCATTCTGGAATCATAACACAACACCCCAAATATTTGTATGATGACACTTTCTTCAGTTTGAGTATTGACAGGCACAGGCGATTGGCTTTAGTTTGATTATTTCAATTATAAATTATTAAAATCGGTGATTAATGTAAAATATCAATTTGGTGTAAGAGAAATAGGATTTTGAAAATTTCAGTTTTCGAAAGAGTCAAGTAAATATTAATTTTAAATGTCCCTAAGATGACTAGGGGCCTTGAATGCCAAGAGTTTGACCCCTGTGATAATAATTAGAAGCGTCATCGGGAACAAAAGAAACATGTTAGATTGAAATCATGCAGTTTTTTATAAATGTTATTAATAAATATCAAAAATAATATCCACCCTATAGGACCCAGAACCGATACTACTTTCAATACTCTCATTCTTCCCTCCCTCCACAAGAAACACACTTCGCCAATTCCACCCACATCAGATCTAGGAAGGAGTCCACATTAATTAGTTCTACCCTTGCAATTAATGATTTTTGGGGAGGACTGATATTTCCTCTATGAACACTTGTTTGCAATATAAAACATGCTGTTTGCATTATAAATCGACTGTTTGTAATTATTAAACAGCTTTTACTGATTTTTTCATTAAAACGTGTTATAGAATCAAGGGTTTTATAGAGTTTTCTTCATTATTTATTTTTGTAAACGTTTTTTCACAAAGTTCGTTACTTACTAATAAAAAGCATATCTTTACGCCCACGCTTTAAATTTTTATTGGTGAGGTTATTTTTTTCAGTTAAAAACTAACTGTAAATAAATTTAAAGTTTTAACTATATCTTCAAAATTTTTTTAATACAATTGAGGGCAGTTATTTATATTTGTGATTTTATAATAATAAGATATATTTTCAGAAACCCTGTTAAACCGGTTTAATATAGAAGTTACGATGCAATGTTCGCCCCCCCCCCCCCCCCCACCCCCCAAAGGTTACACACACCCACCCCCCCCCCCCCCCCCCCCCCCCCCCCCCCCCCCCCCCCCCCCCCCCCCCCCCCCCCACACCACACACAACCCCCCCAAACCCTCCACCACCACACCCAACAAAGGGGGGGGGGGGGGGAAAAAAAAAAAAAAAAAAAAAATGGGGTTTGGAAAAAAAAAAAAAAAAAACACAAAAAAAAAAAAAAAAAAAAAAAAAAAAAAAAACAAAAAAAAAAAAAAAAAAAAAAAAACCCTTCTCGGAAACTAAATTCTTTGGCGATTTAATAAACCTAATTGGCACACGCGCTATTAATTTTTCTCGCCTCGTGAAGTTAGTAACGGTAGCCGATCCTGATTGCCGAGCAAAGTCTCCGCGTGCCTTGGTCCGTATGTAAAACTTTATCTTTTCGTATTATAAATTAACCCTTTCATGCGAGTCATCTAATTTGTGAATGTAATATAGAGTAAATTTGTAAATAGTAAAGGGGTAAACTTACCTTGGTTGATATTTTTAATTGGCAGACTAATATGGTAATAATAGCGTGTTGAGTTCAGGACGTATTAGCCCACGTGGTGCTTGACGTGCGGTTGACAGTAAACTGGCACTATTCAAAGCTGAGATAGTTCGAGTATGCTCACATCACAGGAGAGCAGAATTTATGCGACTCACCTGTTTGTGTTTCAGATCAGTTGATCAGCGCCAGTTATCCACAGACCAGCGTCCCATCTGGCTGGAAATACGTACGTGGCGTCAATCGTGAACAGTTCCAGCCAATTCTCTAAACTTTCCGAACACGTTTCAAAAGCATTTGTATTATGTATTTAGTTTTCTTATTTAAATAAACAAACATCGAATCCCAATTTCCCCCGCCGCCAAGAGGTTCGTTATCAAGTTTATTTTTGGATTCGTGGTTGGTAATGGGTGCAAGGCACCCCTGTGTTTCTGCAACCCATGTACCTATTTATATGTCCTCAACATCTAAATATCAACCTGTTTACACTATAGTGCTTATTGGATCTTTAGGTACACATCCATGGGTTTCCTAGAGGCAAATAATCAGTATCTTCACGTCAAAACCAATCGAACACAGGGAGAACCTACAGAATCGTAACAGGGAGAGAGGTTAAGTTAGTTGAACACAACTAATTTTACAACTCAAAAATTTTAGACGACGCTTTGTTTTTTTTTTATTTTTTTTTTTTTATTTCATGAAATTTAATTTACAGAGTAAAGAAAGAAATTACATTAAAATAAAAATACCTAGTAGAAAAATGCTTTAAGATCCGACCATCCATTTAAAGCCTTGCAGTGGAGATGACCTTCTTTTTTTTTGTACAGATACTCGTCTTGAAGACCTCCGCCTTTATTTCATTTCTCTCGGTAGTTCCTGCTTTGAATGGTACCGAAACGTTTTAAATTTTAACGTCCATTAGATTCAGTTGCATTGATTTCTCAATTTACTTCCAATATTGCCAGCCAGGTTCAAAGTCGAAAAAAATATGGAAAACTCTGGCAAAACATGGTTTCCTTAGGAAACAGGCCCGTGTTGTTCGTTGTTCTCTCTGAGATTTGGTGTAAGAAGGTGTGTTGATTTTTGAAATGGGTTTGCAACCAGACTATTCAGATATAGTTTCAATTGATTTCTTTATTCCTCTGAACAGTATTCCATCCTATTCATATTGCTGGGATAATGAAATGGTCAAACTGTACCCATTTGATGTACTATAGTATTTGGTCTTAAAAGGAAGTTCTTCGAAACATCTAGAACACAGGTTTGTTTAAGAAGTCAATTACAGTTAGGAATTTTAAATAATTACCAGAAAAGCGTTTTTGAATGACTCCTAATACATCAATCTGATGTTTCTTCTTTTTGTGAGAAAACGGCTTCAATGTATTTAGCATAGGATAAATCAGTAAACAATTAAGTAGAACTTTCCCTTTTCAAGGTCACAGAAAAATCAATATATAGACGTTCTCAATACCGCACATGGGAATCTTCCCAGTTGGAGAAGATTGAATGTTTTTGCTTGTTTCGTTTCCTTTTTAAGAAAATCAGAATTTGCAGTTTTCGAGCCAGTTTATGATTATATTAGCATCACTTAAAAGAGTTAACCCTTCCGCAGTACTCAATAGGTCTTCTGGCTAAAGACTTTACATGTTTAACATTCCAACATGTCCCCATTGTTTCTTGGAGAAGTTTTTTTGAATGATATAAATTTGAAATCATTATCCTCGAACATTTGAACAATACAGCCTTCTTGGAGGGTAAACTTCATTGCCAGAATTCTTACACTATCCCCCTGAAATCAGTGCTTCTAGTTAAGGGCGTTAAGATATTTGTCTTTCATCTGCTTGAGCTAACGGTTGCCAGCTGTCGGGGGGGAATTGGTGCGTTAGGGGAAATTTGAAAATTCCCTTCAAAATTCTAGTAATGTGGTAGTCATCAAAACATTTTCACGAAGCTACCAAGTTACTTACGAATTCTTTTGAAAAAAATCTTCGTTACCCATGAAGTCCCGGAGAATTGGTTAAAAAAACCATTTAGATAATCAAAGCCACTCAGGATATTGTGGGGCATAGTTAAATTATGGAATGGCTGATATTTTTATGTAATGTTTTTATGGATTGAAAAATTGACAAACCAAGGATTTTTAATCTGTTTTATTCAAAAATCAATTTCCGCCTGTTAACAAATTAATTTTAGAACAAATACTTTAAAACTCCAGTAGATTCCTGTATGATTGTCTTATTTGCAATATGATTATATATGTTTTTCACATTTGAGTTAATGTACTATAGGAACGTTACTGACCGTCCTGATAGACCTTTGCAACAGCAATGCTCCCTAACCCAAATGGAGAAAACATGCGTTGCGTGGTTTAACCAAGAGTAGACAAGTGTCCGAAAAGTATGATATGATCATCATGAACATAATCTGTACCCTTAATTTTCTTAGGAAAGTATTTAACATTCATGAATGCAACATAAATTTTTTTTTTTATTTTTTTCCGGTTTTCTTCTTGCAACATGTTTTATTTGTGAAGAGGAAAAAATTTATTGAGACCAAGGATGGAAAGGCCGTTGTAATAAATTTCGCCATGCGTTAGGAATGGCCTCAACTCCTTTAACGTTTCTAGGGTTTTTTGTGTTAGGGGATTGCAATTATATTGTTTTTTGTTTTTTCTTTAGATACATTTACATAAATAATTAAGTGAAATTAATTTAATGTATGTATAATATATAATTAAATTAAATAAAAAAATAATTTATTTAGCAACAAAGAAAATGTTTTCCGATATTTATTTTTTTTTTTAAAGTAAATATTAGATATGTAAGGGTTGTGTGACCCATTGGATTCAAACACTGAGAACCATTCGAAACTAAAACAGAAAAAAACCATAAAGTAACAGAAAAACGTAAACCTAAGAGCAGAAAAACCAAGCACTTCATTTTATAACAATTGTTTAATGTAGCAATCTAGTATCTTCTCACTCCTCTGAACCCGTTGCTAAACTAATGATGACTGAATGAGATTGATAATCGATGATATCATCTGTATGGCCGTTAAATTCCAGGATTTCATCTCTATTGTGCGTAGTAACTATAATGTCAATGCTTCCAACCCATAACCTCCATTAATAACTGTAACACTAAGTCTTGAATTGTTTTCCATTATTTAATATGGACGTATCAACTATTAACGTAATAAATTTACCCAGCAGGAGTCACATCTGGGACTGGTTTTATACCTTCAAGGTTGAACCCTCCCAGTGAGAACTGCAAAAATCGATGTTTTTACTTTTAATGGGTAAACTGTACCTTATGGATGTCGAGGGCGCGCACATTCACTAACGCAAACGTCCGAAAGATTGATGACCGTTGGGAGTTCGTTGGGTTCAGTGACTCTAAGTGTCAAAGGTTTTTGCTAAGCTAGACATAAGGGTGCGTCAGACCAAAACCACTGCCTGCTTTGAACTGAAGAGAGCTGCGTTCAGAGCTGGCTTCCCCCTTCTTCCGGGGGGAGAATTT
>NW_025783767.1:0-26375 GCF_021130785.1 Homalodisca vitripennis
GGTGTGTTGTAGGTTCATACCACTGAGAGGCTACACGTGTAGTCCATCATTACAGATATTCCAATATAGATATACACGGACATGTCATCAAGCCATTAAAAATACCGCAACTTGTTTTGAAAAAAAGTACACCCGACACGTGCAGTTTACCAATCAATTTGTTTCAACAAATGCTTAGATATCAATTCGATGTCGACATTAATAAGTCGTTACAAGTCGAATTAGAAGTCTCTAGGCTCTAGAAGTGGTTAAACGTTTAAAATATATAATCGACGAAATTCTCACGGTGGACCTTTTGAAAGTTTCCTATGTGGCATCAACTCATGAACATATAAATTACTTCATATTTTACTATGGAATGATAACAGCACGTACAAAAGCTAAGTACCAAACTTACTGTTATCTGTGTGTGTGCTTACTTCCACTGAGTGTTGGGAACACGTTCTTACAAGGAACGTGAACTACCTGATTGGAAATTTTGTTACATTCTGATGCAGAGAATTCGCGCTGTTTTATTGCATTCATAAGAGAACAGAGTTTTCTAATGAAGCCAAACCACACAACGATAATAAGTATTATTTTTTATAATCCGATCAGGAATACATAGCGAATGTTAACTAGCAGAACAGTGTATTTGTATGTTAATAATTAAGACCAGATATAAAACAATCAATCGTCATCTCCTTGGCATTTTGCAAGTATTAATCAAACTTTCTGTATTCATACTTTTTATCTTTCGTTGATATACCTTTCTTAAAATGAATATATGAGAATCCATTTTATCTAGAAATTATCATCTCATGCCTAACCACAATTCACTCACTATTCTTTCTATATCGCACAAATAACTTTGAAGGATTGGATATAATGTTAGAAAGATAGAAATTAGGTGAAGATAATGAGACTTTACAAAATTTAGACAATCATGATTCGAAACTTTTGCGTCCTGTTTAATCTCTGTTTGAGCAATAATTACGATGGATATGCTGACTGATACAATATTCAAATATTCCTAGGTAGGGCCGTTAAGTTTAAATTACTAAATAGGAACGTTCTAGATAAAAAATGTAATACGTTGTAAAAAACTGGGTGCTCCGTTTTACATGATCAATAAATTCGCTTTAACGATAAGGGAGTTTTTAAACATTAACAGTCCTGAATTGTCACAAAATCTTTAACAGTACAATTCCAGGAGTGGTATATATTTCTTGTCCTCAAAAACGTAGAGAGCATAGGTTATTTCAAGGATTTTAGAAGTAAATTACATAGTTTTTATTTCAAAACTTTAAATTTCACGAGTTTTGAAGTTATTTGGACAAGGATAATAATATTAAGGTTTATTTTATAAATATTATTTATTATTTTCTGTCTGAGGTGCACATCGATAACTCATTTGTAACATTTTAATTTGTTACCTAAATAAGTTTAGTAAAGTATATAATACTGTTATTTCTGTGTTAACATAAAGAGGACAGTGCTCATAGATGGGCATTAATCACTAGTATAAAAGTATAGTCTACTACGCTATCTCTCACATCAATTTCACCATTTTATACAATAACTTCTTCTGGTATTTGGATATAAATACCTTTAAATATGTAAACAGCAATTATTTATAAAAAGTGTTAACAAAATTAATTCATTCACAATGGACCACGTTAATCCTACTCTATGATAATATTTTCTTGGGAATCTGAATAGTGTGTTGGTTAAAAGCAACTGTACTAATCGAACGCGTAGAACAGAGCAGTAAAGTACGTACGTAGTTGGGCAGTTAAGGAAGTGTTTGTTAGTTACTTTACAGAAAAAAACAAGTCAGAAATATTATTTGTTTTTCCGGATTTACGAGTTGACACATACTTGAATCGGTGTTAGTTTGATTCCATTTTGGCAGCAAATAAAGAGGGATGATCAGTTTGGGGGTGGAAAGAACGAAGTTTAGACAAGGGTCCCTGAGGTAATCACGTGACTCAGGGGACTTGGAACTGGACAATGGCCAGTCACAATCGACACTAAGTTACAGACGAGATTTGGCGAGTCTCACATCTAAAGTACTCTAACACACTTTTTCAGCTCCCCACAACGTGACATTTTACAGCGGAAAGTTACAAGTTTTCATTCTATTGTAAAAAATCAATAATATAACTTTTTTAAGGTTGGGGTCCCTAAAATAATAGAAATGTATACATTAATTAAAAGAAAGTTCATTAAACCATACAGATTAATTACTGTTAAAATTAAATTAAATATGTTTACAAGACAAAATCATACGTTCCGTTTAACATCTTTGTAGATTTATTCTGTGAGAGGATGCTGAAATGATGCAAAAGAGACAATGTGTGTAATTTAAGTTTTTTATATCCTTCGCTGTTTTTGTTCCAATGCGCTTTGGAAAATGGCTGGTTACACAGTACTAATGTACGCATACAATAGAAATTCAACCTATTGACTGTATTTTTTGTTACAACACTGAAACATGCAATGCTGTATATATTTTCTTTATTTTATCCAAAGAATGAGTATAAAGTATGAAAATTGAATCATCCTACAAGATTGTAACAATATACTAGGAATTTTAATATACCTAAAAGGTTCAACCTACTGATTTTAAAATATACAGTTACAACAAACCACATGTTTAACCAAAAACATGAAATGGGAACATTATTAAGTGATAATTTAAACTAAAAAAATATTATTTACAAAAGTGACTATATGTATTCTTACAATTACTAAAGATCTTCATGGCATTATAAATTTTATGTTTTTGAAATAAACAAAATTTTAATTCTACTATTCTACTACGTGTTTTAAAAAAATGACAACTACACACTCACAGAACATGTGTACCCACAACAAATATTAACTGGGAACACTGTTAAGTGATACTTAACACCAATGTTATTTACATAACTGACGATATGAAATCTCACAGTTGCTACTAATCGTCAAATGAGTAATTATAAAATGTTATGTTTTCAAAATGAAACAAATCAGAACTTTCATTCTACCACTCTACTGCGTTGTATTGAAAATGCCACACTTATCATGGTTCATAATATGACTTTAAATGGGACCTACTTCCATAGTCGGTGGAGCCGTGCAGGTGAGTTCCAAATCGCGAGTAAAACGTGTTTAACCCGTAGTCGACGGGTGGTGAGCCGAATTAAAGTGCACTGGGTCAAATTGATCCTTATATGCACGCGATAGTTCTTGTCTGTTATCTACAACTCAACCACGGTCTATAAAAATATATACATATTCAAAATACTCTAGTGTCGTTCTTTACGGAATTTATTTATTGTAGTTTAAATAATAACTTTTCTTCAAGTGTATAATACTGCAATAAAATTGTCTATATTTTTATATTTATCTATTATAAGGCCATCACACTGAAACATTTACTCAATCGAATGTGATATACACACACTCATCGATGACATATTAATATAAACTGCGAGGTTTTGGTTGCAATTTGTTATAAATCATAGTATTGATATTGTTCACGGAAGAACTATTACTGACTGGCTCGCTGTGCTTTTAAATCTTGGAGCCTTAGGCAGTATTGATAACAAAGCACGAGTGAAGTGATAATCAATTCCTTCAGTGATTATCATCATTGATAATGTTCACTCGTGCTTTGTTATCAATACTGTCCAAGGCTCCGAGATTTAAAAGCACAGCGAGCCAGTCAGTATAGTCTTCCGTAAATTCAGGTTACATAACACGATTAATATAAGAACCGGATATTAACATATGCTATTAATGTAATATAATTACTAAATACAATGAAACGTGTTGCTGCTAAATTGAGAGAGTATCGTATAACCTCGATAATATCGTTGTGCCCTAATAATATTAAATATATTTTTATAAATGTTCCTCAAGATTGCGATATTGTGTTGAGCTAATTTTAACTTGTTCACTGTAGTATGAATATTGAATATGATTGATAATTCAGCCTTTAATCCATCTACCCTTAGTTGTATCTTTGATACGAAAGCAAACATACAACAGTCTATTTTAATAATTTATTCATATTTTTGTGATTACAGGGAACTTGCTGCGAAAAAAATTTTGAAGATCAACATTTGTGGTTATTAACATTATAACGCGAATCATCATTATACTCACTTCCAATGTATTTTAAAATTAATTTCTTTTGTTTGGTGTAATGAAGAGAAAGTATATTTCTAACAAACATTGGTAAGTAAATATTAATATAGATCATTCATCTTCAAATCAATCAAATTTTGAACACAAGCTAAACTGAAAAGTTTAAACTATACAGGTGTGTAATTACTTTTAGCTTATTGCTATGTGACCGTTATTAGGTTTAAATGTTCCACTGGAAAAGTAAAAATGGTTCTACCAAAACCGACATCTCCATAAAACTCTGTGCAAGGTATGAAAGGGGAATTTTAAATAATGTTCTGTGGGAATTTAAACAGTTAAAAGATTTTGAATTATTGCCCTATTAAAAACATTGACGTACGAGGAATTTAAGCGATACAGGACAAAACGAAATTTAGGATATGTAAGAAGAAAGGAAGATCAACAAAGTAATCTGTTGACCCTGCTAAATTGAAAGAGCTCTACAGAGTTACCGAAATATCTCAAGGTTTGAATTATATTAGAAAAGTATTAACGTAGTGTCAACCGGAAATATTTGGCAAGTTCGTTAACTGGCGACATAAGCATATGACCTAAAAATATTTATTTGTAAATATATATATATATATATATATATATATATATATATATATATATATATTATATATATATATATATAACTTGCCTTGTTTTGTATTGCCGTACATATTATTTTGAAAATTATTTATAATAATGCTGATTCTTGAAATTATTGATTTAATTAATATTATTAATTGAATTAATTAATAATATAATTTATTCAAATGATAAAAACTGTTTCTAAAGGAAAAATAGTAAAGTAGTTCTAAATATTGCATCGTTTGATTTACAACATATTTTTGGCTCCAATACGTATGTATTATTTAGTGTAACATAATATTGTATGTTTACATATTTATAATTAGATTTAATACAAAGAACACCTGAAACGAGTAAGCGTCAGGCACTCCTTGGAGTTTAATTTACACACAACACGGTAAATAAATATTGTAACGCATTGTTAACGGCTCGCATTAACATAATGTAATTACGCAGCACAATGAAGCGTGTTGTTGTTAGAGTGTGAGAGTATCGAGTTAACCCAGAGAATATTGCTATAATTACCTCTACTTAATTTTCGCTTTATTAATGTTACACGATATATCTATGTAACCACATGATGTTTATACTCTTTTAAATCTTACAATGTGAGTGAAAAGTATGGGTACGCTACGTTTAGCTTTTATGGATAAATATGGAGATGGTAAAAATACATCCGTACAAGCCCAAGCATATTTTATATATATATATATATATATATATATATATATATATATATATATATATATATATATAGTCTACTAAAACGAACTTTAATACAGTAATTAGAGCAAGATTCGTGGTAGATTTGCACGTGCATTGAAATTGCAGAAATAAGCACTGGTAATGGCGGAACGCCGGAATAAGGAACGCCTGGTGGGAGGGGGTATTCATTCTTGTCTCAAACCGATTGGAATTGAGTAGTACATCGACTGCTCACCTGAATAGAAAATCATACAACCCAATCACACTAGATAACCAGTGCAAATTTATTAGTTAGGAACATGAGCTTAATTTTAAAAGTTAAGAGACAGGTATTAGTTAGCAGTTTTATAATTTGAAATGTAAAGTGTAATAAAACAAACATGTATCTGTTATTTTTGCGTTGTTAAAACTTTAACAATATAATCAGTGCTAATTTTTGATACGTAATTTAATTAACATATTGTATGGTTTAGTTAAGATAGTTTAATTTGGACCCCTCTGACAAGTGCTGTACTTAGCGAGGCCATTGAAGTGTAAACTGTTGGAAATAAACCTATTTAATTAAATTAAATTCAATATATGTAAACTACACACCAATTTATTTACACGCCTAAATCCTCAAACCGAATTAAGGGGTCTTTCTTTACACATATGAGGATTGCACTTTATTAGGAGATCTGGTCAAATGACCCCCTAATTCCCTTACACGATAGTAATGCCTTGTTTGTGGCTATAATAAAGGACTAAACTACCATTATATAAAAACATTTTTAGTATAAAATAGTGAGATGTGACTCAACTGTATTACACACATATTATATAGGCCCTACTAGTTTATTTATTATTTTTGACGTTTTATGGTTTAGCAGTCTGATTGCTATGTTACTATTTTGTGATCTGTAGGATATTTTTGTAATTATTAAACGATCATTAGAACGTAGAAAGAACGTTTCAAAATAATGACTAGCCCTCATTAATCAATAAGAGAAATTTCACCCGAACTAAAACACGAAGTGGAAATGACGGTTTAAATAAATACTGATTGAGTGCATGGACAAAGGCCCCACTCTGTAGCGCACCGTAGCGGTGGGTGGGGGGGGGGGGGGACTTGCTCGTTCCCCCCAAGAGCATTTTATTTTACTATTTAATTTTTTATTTTTAACTATTTTAATTTATGAAATGCACGGCACTGCACATACAATAATTACATTTTGTTTAAAACCCTAACTATTTTTAATTTCAGTGTCATACCTTAACTACGAAAATGTAGTTAGTTCTTTCTATTTCTTGTGGCTTCTACCTGTAACCAGTAACGGAGTACAAAGTGTATTCATAGGCCTACCGATTTACAGTATTAGCCAAAATATATAGATTTTACCAATAAAATACAAGTTAACGGAATCAAAATCGATTAAACCTCGGGTGTTAACATGTTCAATATGACCCCCCCTCCCGTTCTGTTTTGAGGCAACACTTATACGTTATTATAATAGGTTTTGCATCATTTCTATGAATAGTGGTCGTTCTGTTCTCCTAATACACATGGATCTTTTCTTTGAGTTGAACGATGTTGGATGGTTGGTCCTTGCGGAAAATGTTTTTGAACATTCTTGGCATTGACGTATTGCTAATTTTCAGTTTAAGAGAAGCTCGCATTAGGATTCTTTTCGGCGACCGTAAAACTTGCTGCAACGCTCTTCTGGATTTTGTTTGTACAGACTGTAGTTGGGCGCCCTGAAAAGTCCTTTCGCTGTGTCAAAACACTACCTGTTCTTCGAAAATGTTTCAACAACACTAAGAATCACACCATTGGACTTTCTGGAAATGTTCGTGAAAACCTAATGCAGTGTATGACAAGCTTGGTTCCATCCGCACGTCCAATTCCGTATGAGCAAACATAATGCCTCTACGATAAAAACTTTCTTTACCGTTGTTAGCACCATGTTAGCAAAAATTAACCTCGAATAAGAAAGAACTAGTGAACACAAAGCCGTGGGCAACAAATCCACAATTGAACCAGCTGATCGAGAAGGCAACTGCAGCTGATTCAGTTTCAGTACTGTTATTATTATGGCCAATACTGTAGAATCGTACGTCAAAGAGTACGATTCCTAAACTTGTACAGGTACATGTTCCAGTTACTGTTACTGCTAAACGAGTTCGAATACTTTGTACCAGGAAACTGTGGTAAACGAGTAAAGTGTCTATCGAAAAAGTACCAGTAACAGTAACCTATGAAATAGATATCGATAAGTATGGTGAACGTTGTACATCGGTATCCCAGTCCGTTTGGAATATATCCAGGCGTATCAGGACTTAATTTACATCATGTATATTGAAAACCGATTATTATTACTATACAGTTATAAAGTCGAAATGTAGAAATAAACAAGCTTAAATTGTAATAAATCTCCCCCTTGTAGTTCTATTGTTTAGATTGTGGTCAACTTTTATGATACTTTTTAATTCAAGAGTAGAAATCAATATTTAACATTGTTATTCATTTGTGATTTAAACTTAACTATTTTGTTCACTGTTTTTCGTTAATAATATAATTACATTTTGTTTTAATTAAATACAGTCAATATAAACTGTAATTGTTGCAAAAGATTTTAATTATCCCCGTATAAGCTTTTCTGGTGATAGGTGGTAGAGTGGTTTTACTGTAAACTTTATAAACTCTAACCTGATCTTTGCGCTCCTTTTTTAAAGTTAGAAATACTATAAAATAGCGATTTTCGGACCTAATATTTAAGAAATTTCCTGGACCCCCCTACTCACCTGGAGGGTTTTCTCTACTCCCCAATTGCCCAGTGTTTCACACACACCGCTGGTGGATAATTTCTGGGTGGGTCACTGGGACTCACTTATTTATTGTAAAGTCCAAAAATCAACGTGATTTAATCGTAAATAAATTGTGTGTCGCGTTTTTATTAAACACAAACTAATTCTCATTGACAAAAATAATTTTCTTTAGTTACTTATTTAGTAACGCAGTTTAACTGTGAGTAAAGTAGATTAGCAAGAAGTCACCAAATGCACTTTAAACTACTGTTTTAATAATTGTATGATCTATCCATATATCAAGTATGAAAAAAAACACGTGGAATTAACAAAATAACTCGTTTGTAATGAGACATTAGGACATGATAAGCCATCTTTAGGATTTATCAACTGTATTCATAGACCAAGGTATATCTATTTTCACTAGCTAGATCGAGGTATCGTAACATTATTTCCAACCCATCAGAAATGCGATGAGGACCGCGCGAGAACCTTTGTGAGAACCCAACATTACATCCTCCCTTTCTTCCGTTTCGGGTTCATCGCCCTTACCTTCTATTGAAGTCAGAATACGAGCCACAAGATTTATATCAAAGATAAATTATGTATAGATAAGTTTCTGTGTAATTATATTAACAAACAATATGTATTCACCAATACTTGAACAGTAGTTTTAATTCAATGAGTCTTATCTGTTAGTAATAATTTATTTATTTCTTACCCAATTCCGTTATTAAGGTTTTCATTATATTGTGATGGTCTTTATAACATACCATTTTCTTATAACAGTACAGCAACAAACACACAAAACCACTATTAATTTTTTTGCTACAAAAAAAAAGTGTGAACTACTGACCCCCACTTTTTACACATTTTGTAGTTTATTAATTTGAAACTATCTAAAGGGGTGAGGGGGTCATATATTCATTCTCCACCGTCATCAAAAACACTTCACGAAAAAAGTAATGGCGTTAATCCATCTAAACATTTTACTTCTCAAAATAATTGAGAAAGCTAGCTATAATCTTCAAACTAATACTGTCACACACACAATTGTATTGTGAAAATACCGCTGTTCTAACCATCTTTCTCTAACATCTGTTATCCATTTCATAGAGAAACTTTGATCTGCCCAAGATCGCTGACAGGGCCCGCTATCCAAAACAGGTCGTGATTTATTACTATTTACCTGGCTCACTAAAGTGTATGTAGATATCCGTGTCACGCTATTTTCCGTGGTCCTCGAATCTTTATTATTTCATATTTTCCCCAGATTTCCTCCTAGAATATAAATACATAAGGCTACTGTTACTATTATGAAATATAGTAATTAAGCGTGTAGTGTTGAAGCACACTTTAAAAACTACACAACGCCTGTTTGAATTGTCTAGTATTCCATTTTTGTTGTAATGTAGGGTTATAGGAATTAACATAGGATTTCTTTAGGTTGTATATAGTACCCACACTCACCCAACAATATGATGACCTCATTCTGATCCACGGCACTATACGCTAATATGACACGAAAGAAGAATCAAGAATCGGATATTATTGAGAGAAATAACATTTATGTTTGTAGAATTTACTAGTATCATTGATTATTAAAAAAATTTTTAAGTTTGAAGCTAACCAGCTGGCCGTTCCGAAGTCAATTTCAAGCTATGGATTCTAAGCATAAATTCTTAGCTACGGTGTAGACCAGGTTGGTAGAGGTGTGTGCCCAGATGCTTAATTAGCTTGGATTGTTCGTGGAAGGTATTAATTTAACAAAATAACCAGTTGGTTAAGTACATAAGGATAAATCAAAAACAATATTTTTACTATACGTGACATTTCGAATTACTTAGAATTCAACTACCAGCTAGTGTTTAGAAAAGTATATTTCCAAGTAAAAAATTAAATTTAGTTTTATTTACGGAAACCGTACCATGCAATAATTATTTTTATAATTCTGATGTGTTTTATCTTCTGTGCTTGGTAATTGAAAAATCCCGAAAAACTTCTTCCATGAATTAAATAGTCATTCATAGTTGAAACTATTAACTTTCAATAACATTTCTTAGTGTATTGTCCCACATTGATAACACATTATATATTGTTCTGATTTATTTAGGTAAAAAAATGTATAGCACAAATTGAATTTTCAAATATTTGAAGATTTTTCATTAGGCACAATAGTTTGAATTGCAGGTTGAAACATTCTTGAATTGCCCCATGCTTTTCTGTGACACACCATAAATAACCTTAGTTTGCCCTTTAAACCCTTGTCACTAAACGTTTTAAAGATAAAAACTATACATAAATCTCATAGTTTGATGCGTTATTTTTTTAACGATTTTCTTTAAATATTCTAAGTGTTTGAATATTCTGCTTTTTAGGACGCTAATCTATATATAAGATTAATATATTTTTAACTTACATTTCAGTATTAGTTGCAATAATATGCACTATTTACGAAGTGTTATATTCTATTCCCTCAAAATTGATAACAATACAAAAAAATAGAAATAAGCGTTTTATTACACAAATTTAAATCGCTTATAATTATGAACAGTAATCTAGTGTTCGTAAAATGTTTACCCATTTCTTCTTTTCCACATTAAGTGTTGGTGGATATGTTGTTGGTATTTAAGTGTCTGGAAGTTGGTGGTAGTGTTGGAGGGAGGGGGTGGAATCCTGCCCCCGTGTCTACGCCGCTCCAACCATCGCGACGTAGTGTAGCGGACATCCTATCTGTTTTGTCCATTCATTACCGCTCCCAGGATCGTTACTCGAACACACCGTCCCACATTGAAGTTGTATAGTCAGTGGTAGATTGGCTGCAAATGATTTCAAAAAGAATCGTCAGGATGCAAGAAGTTGAGAAGATCGTTCCAGGAAACTTTCCGCGTGCTTTTAATTTAGGATACGGGAGTTCAAGAAGATAGTCTGAAGAACCTCGGAGATTTTTCCCAAAGCTTCCTTCCAAGCAGAAGAAAGCGTGAAGATCACCGTTACACTCTCTAGATGCCTGTCCTGTTGAAGATGTGAAAGGATTCTTCTCCGCTGACTCAAGAATTCAAAGGAGCTCTTTGGAAGCCTTTCTGGAACTGTTAAAATTAAAACCTCCTGTTGTCTACTCCTCTGGGCTGTGTCCTTTTCAAGAAACCCTGGTGTCTGGGACTTTGGTTGACTATTCCTTTCCTTACTGAAGACGAAGTTGTCTCTAAACAAAAGAGTAGACGACTGTAGCGAGGACTTGGCTAACTCTATCTTTGTTAGAATCCTCTTTTAAACCGGGTGGATAAACTTGTAGTGTACCTCCGGAACTTTCTTTCGACCCCTCTTTAAAAGTTAACTTTCAACTAGATTTAACCGCGATTTGTTTACTGTATAAGAGCTCTTAAAACACGTTCAACAAGCTCAAACCTTTAATTAAAAGACACCTAGTTACCACGGAAATAATTAACAATACAGAAGTTTTCAATTTATTTGGTTTCCATGAAAACAAACAAATATAATTGTTTTGGATTAATTAATTTATTATATTTATTTGTGATACAGAAGAAAATAATATTAGTAATGTTTATTCCTCCTTAAATCGTTGCAATAGGATTTAGTTTCCATTAACTCAGAAATATTAGTGGCCATTATGGTTTTATTAGAAGATCACGTTTATACATTAAAAATTGCGGTTTTTTTACTCAAAAGTTATGTAATAGACACCCCATCATTACGTAGCCATGGGTGAACCTATGTTCAAAATAACTACGGAACCAAGATAATGCTTTGTTTATAACACCAACAGCACTGAGCTTTTCCAGCAATTTACTTCTCTTTAACGAATCAAACGTTTTGCTAAATCCAACAAGGTAAGTAAAACGCGTTCTTTCTTGCTAATGCTTATGGAGACGAACTTGATTATTTTAACGAATGCATCTGCAGAAATGATACTATTTCTTTGAAGATAGTCTGAAAGCTGTAATTTTATACATTTATCTAGAATTTTAGTCATCACTGTCCTGGCAAAATTATTTAAAGTAATTTTTTGGGCCAGATTTGTGGAGAGGAATTACCTTATATATTTTAAAAGCATCAGACAATTCACATGTTTTGATGCTTAAATTGATTGTGTGCGGGAGAGGTTCCATCAACACGTGAATCCTTGACGAACTTTGCTGGAATTCTCTCCCAGCCTGGGACCTAGCGTTATTTCACACGGTTAACAATAATCAAAGAGTTTTTCGGGAGTTATAGGGCGCATCACAAATTCTGACTCAACGGCAAAATCTAAACCTTCAACATTTGAGAATACATTAGGCCTAATAGCACTAGCTAAGCGCTCACCGACTGAAGCTACCCATAAAGTGACACCTCATTTGAAAGGTATTGATAAAAGGAGGAGAATAGTGGACAATAGAGCTTTTTATCTCAACCCAGCACAAAATGGCAGGTCATTGAAATTAATTAAATTAAAAGCTTGGATGGAAGAAAGCTTACATGAATACTTGCATATGTCCCACATGTACTTTTTAAAGAAATGTATCTTTCAACAACATCGGCTTTTGACCTAAAGAATTTGAAATAAATTATAATATACGTATAAATCCATTTTAATATTCTTAATATTCTTAAATAGTAATAATAATATTGCTGGAATTACTCAAAATAAGGGCTGTAATAAAAATATATATTTCTTACAAGGTCAAACAAATTACCAGGAAATTAACCAAAATAAAGTATCTTAAATCAAAACTATAAGATAAATTTCAAATAAAAATGTACTCTAAATTATAAAAGTAAAATCCTCACTTGAAAATAAAATAAAAGTTAATTAATAAAATATTCTTGAAATTTAAAATAAGTGCTCGTATTTCTAAATTCCGTGTTTCAGTTAGACAATATTATACTATGAAATGAATACTAAAAATGGTTTATGTACACCGTAATTTGCTAGAACTAAGTAGAAAGTATTGAACTGCTAAACGACGGAAGAAATTTGTTCGAGTCCTTAAAATATCGTAAAGACTTCTATAGAACTGAACACAATCCTTCTTCAAGCACTCCTCAGATTGAACGATACCCAAGCAGAGGCTCGCTCTCCCTCTTCCAATCTTTACATCAGATGTGGGTTTAACAAGTATCTAGTGAACACATGTTCCATTGTTCTAATATTGATTTTCTCTATAACCGGATTCAACTCGTTCTGCTGGCTACTACTGCTCATCGACCTTACAGTTAAGTAGATATGAATATGGGGTTCCTAGCGCACTTTTGGGACAGTCAGAAAATCAATGTAAAATACTGTTCATTGAACCATAAACGAATCTATAAATCATGAACTAAAAATAAACGAATCTATAGCTGTTTGATTCTACTTTCTTAAGCTGAAACTTAGTGAAATATGCTTCGAACCAATCTCATATCTGCTTCGAATCTACGAAAATTCTGTTGTAAATATATTAAAATCTTAATGAAAAATCTTGGAAAAGTTAAAGAAAAAATTATTGAAAAAATAGTATAAAGAATTTAAATTGCCCCCTACAAACCAATATAGTACTATTTTGTCCTATAATTATACTATTTTTTCAAAAATTTTAAGTCTTAGTTTACAGATTTTTCTATAATAAATAGAAGAATCTACAGCTGTTTTACTACAATTTGTGCTGATTTGTGTCAAATTCTAGTAAAATTCTCCACTTTTCAAAGTCTGAGTTATACAAATTTTTCCCTATATAAATAGAAGAATCTAACGCTGTTAAATCATAAATTCTGCTGATTTGTATCAAAATCTTTAAATTTTTCCTATATAAATAGAAACATTTAACGCTGTTTTCTACATAAATTGTGCTAATTTTTATCAAATTTTGATAAAAATCCTTAGAAATCTACTGAATTATTGCTATTTTTCAGCTTAATAAAAAGATATTTTACTAAATATTAAAACTTGGCAGATTCAAATTTTTGCTCTTTAAATATGGAGCGGAAAAAGATAGAGTGCCCATACTGCAAAAAAGACATTTTTGAACATCACTATACTCGTCATTACAATTCGAAAAATCATTTGAAGAACAAAGAAATTTATAATAAAGAATTGAATTATTTGAGGACTTGGGCTAAAGAGAATCAAATTGCCGATCACCAAAACATGTACAATATAGAAAAATTGCGTGAACTAAAGAAAAATTTTTAAGGAAAGTAAAAAAGATCTCAATCTATTTTAAAGATGAAAAAATTCAATCAATCGCTGAGAAATTGTCCATTGAAACAAACGATAAAACTAAGTCTGAAATGATCGAAGAAATTGACAAAACTCTTAATGAGAAACCTGAAAATATCATTGATGTAGAAGTTTTATCCTCAATACACGGTCTTTTCAAGCAATACATTTTAACAAATTTAAACGATAATTCCATGTCAATTTACAAATATCTTTCTATTTTGCGCCCAGAAATTAAAAGTTTAATCGAAAAATTTCAAGAAACTGTGAAAAATAGTAAAGGATATCTCTCTTTAGAATGTGAATACGAACGAACTTTAGTGAACGGTGAAACACAAACTTGTCCAATGTACTTTACTATAAAAGCAGACGAGATCTTTGAGGTAAACGACTTTATTTCTAAACAATTTAATAAATTAACACATCGAGAACAGACAAATCATCCAAATCGAGGTTCTGGATGGACATTAAAACGCTGTAAACAACTGATTTTGAGCCTTAATAAACACGAATTTATGAACGCAGGATCATATATCGATTTGCCAAAGAAAATCAAAGATAAGAAAGCTTGTATAAATATCAAAAAATAAAGATGATTATTGCTTTATTTATTCTATCCGATGTGCTATTGAAAAACCCGAAAAGAGACTGCGAACGATCAAAACAATATGAAAAATTTGTAAATGACGAGATATTTTCAGGTTTCGAGTATCCAATGTCCTTAAAAGATATACAATTATTTGAAAAACGAAGTCACAATTCCAAGTACAAATATCCAAAAATGTCTATAAATATCTACAGTTATGATGAGAAACTCAATATTGTTCCATTACAAATTTCTGAAAAATACGACGCTGAGTTAGAAATCGATTTATTGTATGTTAAACAAGAAGACAAATCTCATTATGTTTTGATAACCGATCTAAATAAACTCGTGAGTTCTCAGTTATCCAAGCATAAGGAAAAGAAAATTTCTTTGTAGAAGATGTTTTAAGCCATTTCTACAAATCTGGAGATTTAACAGATCATTTAGAAATTTGCAAGCAACACGAAGTTTGTAAGCCAATTAATGCCGTTTCCAGGTCAAACAACATCATTTACTAATTATCAAAAGAAATTTTTCTCATCCTTACGTTATTTATATGGATTTTGAGAGCATATTAGAAAAAATTCCGACATGCAAGAACAATCCACAAAGATCGATTACAACCAAGATTCAGAAGCACATTCCTTATGGTTTTACTCTATATTTAGTGTCAAATGTGACGAATCGCATGTATAAACCGATATGTTATCGAGCCGAAAATGAAGAAGATTTGCCAAATGTTCCTGCAAAATTGTTTGAAGAGCTCAATAAAATATCAAAATACATAGCTAAAAAGTATAATTCTAAGAACAAAAAACCTATGAAATTAACTGAAGAAGAAGAAATTTCATATCAAAATTCAAACGTTTGTCATATCTGTGAATGTGAGGGTTTTGATAATCAAACAAGAAAAAAAGTACGAGATCATTGTCATTTAACAGGTAAATTTAGAGGTTCAGCTCATTTATCTTGTAACTTGAATCTCAAATTTCCTCAAAATATTCCAGTTTTCTGTCACAATATGTCAAATTACGATTCTCATTTGTACATAAAAGAATTGGCTAAACAATATGGTAATGTTGATTTGATCGCAAACACCGATGAAAAATACATAAATTATTCAGTAAATTCAGGATATGGGTATGAGTTTGAAGATGATAAACCAAGAAAGTTCATCAAGTTTTCTTTCGTAGATACGTTCAGATTTATGGCATCGTCTATAGAAAAGTTAGCTAAAAACCTCAAAAAAGATGATTTCAAACATACAAATAATTTTATACAAGATGGTCTGAACGCAATTCTAGATAGACAACCAAATGACGAAGAAGAAATCTTTAAAATTCTATCTGGAAAAGGCATATTTCCTTACGAATTTATCGACAGTATTGAAAAACTTGATTACACAGAAGAATTGAGAATTCAAGATTTCTATTCACTTTTGACAGACGAGAGCATATCTGAGAAAGATTTTCAACACTACTTAAATGTATGGAACAAATTAAAAGTAAAAAATCTAGGAAATTACTCCGATCTCTATAACATTCAAGATGTTCTATTGCTCGCTGATATCTTTGAAAATTTTAGGAATATTTGTTTGAATTGCTATAAACTTGATCCAGCACACTATCTAACAGCTCCCAGTCTTGCATGGGATGCTATGTTAAAATTAACGAAAATTGAGCTTCAGCTAATTAACGATTATAACATGTATTTGATGATTGAAAAAGGTATTCGCGGAGGCATTTCTCAATGTATTAAACGATATGTTAAAGCAAATAACAAATATTTGAAAGATTTTTGATAAGACAAAACCTGAAAACTATCTGTTGTACGTCGATGCAAACAACCTTTATGGGTATGGACTTATGCAAAATTTACCATATAACGAAATCAAGTGGATGGATCCTAAAACGTATACAACAGCAGAATGGAAAGAAAACAATTTTGGAACTCACTGGCGACGAAGATTATGGATATATTTTAGAAGTTGATCTTGAATATCCAACAAATTTGCATGAACATCACAAAGATTTACCTCTTGCTCCAGAACATTATAACAACAAAACTTTGCACAACTCTTTTAAACAAAACAGAATATGTTGTTCATTCTAGAAATTTGAAATTCTATCTAGAACAAGGTATGATTTTAAAACATGTGAATAGGGTTATTGCGTTTTGATCAGAAACCTTTCATGAAAGAATATATCGATTTTAATACTAGTATGAGAACCAAGGCTATAAGTGACTTTGAGAAGGACTTTTTATAAGCTTATGAACAACTCGGTTTTTGGAAAATCGATGGAAAATGTAAGAAATAGATGTGATATTAAACTAGGAAACGAAGAATTTTCAATGAAACAAGCTAAGAAAACGAATTTCAAATGTTTCAATATCTTTGACGACAACTGTATAGCGAGTCACATGTACAAACAAAAGGTTAAATTTAACAAACCGATTTACATAGGATTTTCAGTTCTCGACCTCTCAAAATTGCTAATGTACGAGTTTTATTACAACAAATTAAAGAAGTTTGATCCAGATTTGAATCTGTGTTACATGGATACAGACAGTTTATTTCCTAGAATTGAAACGAGATCCTTTTAAAATTATTAAAGAAAATATAGAGGACTTTGATACGAGCGATTATCCAAAAGATCACGACTGTTTCGCTACTAAAAACAAGAAAGTTATTGGAAAATTCAAAGACGAATTGAACGGCGAGATATTAGAAGAATTTTGTGGTTTAAGATCAAAGATGTACTCGTACAAATATCTAGACAAAAATCCAGTTAGGTGTAAAGGAATTAAGAGAAGCGTTGTAAATAAAACAATAAATATCGAAAACTTGAAGAGATGTTTGTTCGAAGATAAAAGAAGAATTTAGGGAGATGACTGTAATAAAAAGCTATAAACATGAATTGTACACAGTTACCATAAACAAGCTGGCACTGAACGCTAAAGATGATAAGAGAATCGTTCTAGAAAATAAGATCGATACAGTACCTTATGGCTATAAAAATGAAGCAAAAATCTGATATATTAGATGAGTTAAATAAACTTGGAAACTTTGACATGTAAATGGAAGATGATTTGATTCACTGCCACAAATGCAAGAAAAAAAAACGAAAAATATAGATTCTAAAATCGTTCAAACTCAAAAACGGGTTGTATAGAATTGCAGCAAAATGTTCAAAATGTAAGACAAATAAGAGTAAATTTATAAAGAATCCAAATGAAAAAACAAGTAAAGAAAGAATCTAAGAATAAGGAAGAAATCGAGATTGAAGCTAGAGAAATTCATGCACCAGTACGAAAGAAGTTTAAAAAGAGAAAAATTATAACTTTAGGAATTGACGATTTTATGGGCAGCAGATTTAGTTATAATGTCTAACTATTCGGATCAAAATGATGGATTCAAGTATATGTTAAATGTTATTGATACTTTCTCAAAATATGCTTGGTCAAGAGCTATCAAAAGAAAAAACGGCAAGGATATTTCAAAAGCTTTCGAAGATATAGTAAAAGACGCGATAAAGATCAATCACAAACCACCAAATCTACTTCATACAGATAAGGGTTTAGAGTTTAAAAATAAAGAATTTAACGAAGTTTTGAGAAAATACAACATTAAGATTTATCATACTGAAAACGAAGAGAAATCAAGTATTGTAGAGAGATATAACAGAACTCAAAATGAGAGAATGAAAGTAATTTTTGAGATTAATAAAAACTTTAAATGGATCGATATTCTTCAAGAAATCGTAAAGAAATATAACGATACTGTTCATAGCACAATCAAAATGAAGCCTAAAGACGTAGATAAAGATGCAGAAAAAGAGTTATTAGAGTCGGTTTTTAAGTATGTTCCACCAGAAATTCACACGAAAACTAAATTTAAAGTCAATGATCATGTAAGAATTGTTAGTAAAAAACAAACATTTTCGAACAAATATAAGAACAATTGGTCAAGAGAAATCTTTGTGATTTATCAAATTAATAACACAGATCCTGTAACTTATAGTATAAAAGATTTAAACAACGAAGAAATAACTGGAAGTTTTTACGAATATGAATTGAGAAAGTCAAAGCTATAATTTTTTCTATATAAATGGAGTCTCAAAAGAAATGTATAAAGTGTCAGGAATTTAAAGATTTTGAAGAATTTCATAAAGATAAGCTTAGAAAAGATGGATTATACTATTATTGTAAGGATTGTCATAAAAAATATGCAAGAGAATTATAAGATAAAATGGAAAAATTAACTTTGGAAGAGAAAGAGTGTCACATTTGTAAAGAAATTAAGAATATTTCTGAATTTTACAATCGACATTATAGTAAAGATAGAAAGAAAGCTTATTGTAAGGCTTGTGAAAAAATATATAAAAAAGAATTGTACGATAAAATAGAAACGTTAACTTTAGAAGAGAAAGAATGCACACGGTGTAAAATAGTTAAAAAAAATTCTGAATTTAACAATCAACATTATAGTAGAGATAAAAAACAAGCATATTGTAAAGAATGTATTAAAGAAATCTTTGCTAGACCAGTTCATTGCGTATGCGGAAGAGAAATTCAACAATTCTATAATCTTAAAAGACATTTACAAACAAAATATCATAATTCGAGAGTTTAACATTTTCATCGTGTAATTTAGATATTCTATAAATCAGTCGAGATTCTGTCATATTTTGTGGTAAAATGATTTCCGTTGTATAAGATATTCAAAGATTCTTTCATTTGGTTATACAGATTGATAGAATTTGGTTCGTCATCAATGAACAAAATCTCTAATTCAGGATAATTTATTTTTAGATGTTTTAATCGGTTTGGTATTTCTCGTTTCTGAGCTCTGATAACGTAATAAGGCCATTCCCACATGTGATTCTTCTTAATTAACACAAAAACATGGTGTTTTTTCTTATCAAAATCTTTACAAACAAGGTCTGGTTTCATTAAGTCAATTTTTACACTTTGTTTTGCGATTATTTTCCGTTTTTATTTCATCTTTAATTTGTAACTGTTTTATTTCATCTTTTAACTGCTTATTTTCGTTTTTGAGTTTGTACTCACCAAATTTACGAATACTTGGCAAAACTTCTTTTGTAACCCAATTTTTAAACAATTTCGCTTCTGATTTATGCGATCTCAAAATTAAAGAATAAAGTCCAGATTCATTAACGAAAACAGTGTTGTTTTGAAAGTTTGAAGGTAAGCTATTCAATAGCTCCCCTTGATTCATGTCTTTAAACGTTAATTTATCATCTTCGTCAACGTTTAATCTGATCGTTTGCATAGTATTTTCATATTCTAGAATTTTTTGCAACATCTTTAGCCTTAAACCAGATCATATTGTTTTCGTCTACAATCGTTAAGATATTTGTGTTATTGAATTTGGAGTTGATTATTGAGTAGGCCTACAAGTGACTCCATTTATATAGAAAAATTTTTAACTAGTAATTTTTATTTCAGTATAAAGTCCTGATTCATTGATGAAAATAGTATTTTTTTGAAAGTTAGAAGGTAGGGCAATCGAATGATCCACCTTATTTATTTCAGAATATGATAATTTATCATCATTATCAACATGCTCTCTAACTGCGTGTTTCGTATTTTCATATTCTAGAATTTCTGCAACATCTTTAGCTTTAAACTAAAATTCGTTATTTTTATCCACAATCGTAAAAATATGTTTGTTTTCAAATCTAAGTTGATTATTGAGTAGGTCTACAACTGACTCCATTTAGATAGAAAAGAAATTTAACTAGTAATTTTTATTTAGAGAATAAAGGCCAGATTCATTAATGAAAATAGTTTTGTTTTGAAAGTTTGAAGGTAAGAACGATTCGTTCCCCCCTTGATTCATCATTCTTTCGACAATCTTAAATATATTGTTGTTTTACTCTCATTATTTAATAAATTTCCCTCAGAGTCTTGTATAGTTAGAACGATTTTTTGAATTCTTTTAATATTTTTTCTAATTGGAATATAAATCGATTTCATTCGGTTTTTCACTGATTTTTGATCCATAAGCAACATTTGGGAAAAAAGTGTACAAAATTTCAGATTCTTTGTGTAAATGTTCGGTATGATTTTCATCAAAAACTAGGTTCAACGAGATTGCAGTGCACTTCAATTACATCGAACGGTCTAAATTTTGGCGTTTTATTTCCTAAATATACCTGATTTGGCTCAATAGTTTCTTGAACAAACCCTAATAAATCTACAATAATTGCTGAAAACATTATTCTTACTGGTGATTTTATTTGAATTTTATTAGAGAGATAATTTTTTTTGCATTTCAAACTTGTTTTCGTCAAAGTTTAAAGATTTATCTGATTGTTTGAATGTTTTTAGATAATTTTTAAGGGAATTTTTTATTTGATCGAAAGTATAATATCCTTTGTTTAAACCATAGTATTTTGTTATGTTCTTCTCACTAAATCCTATGCAATAAGGAGAACTTTCACTAATATTTATTACAAAATTGTCAGAATAATAAAAACCGCTTAAACCGATAAAATAATTTGATTCTTCCTCTAAATGAATAGGATGTTCTAAGTTTAAAACTAATTTAGAGCTTTCTGAAGTCAAACTTGAACAGCTTCATTTTCGCTATTTAAATGGAGAAATTTTTAAAGAAAAAAGATCAGATAAAACTTCAAAACGTTTGAAGAAAATAAGAAAGATCAACCAATCAGATTGTTAATTGTTGGTTCAAGTGGATGTGGAAAAAACAACTTTATTATTGAATTTTATCTACAATAGGTTGATTCCTTATTCCAATTTGTATGTTTTTTAGTAAATCTTTAGAACAAGACGTATACAAAAAATTACAAGAAAGATTCAAAAATATTGAGAAAAACTTAAACAAAAAAATATCACATTTTTATAATGCTTCTGAGGACATAGTTCCGTTAAGCGAATGTAAACCCAATTCGTTAATCGTTTTTGATGATTGTATTTTAGAAAATCAAGACGTTATTAAGGAATATTTCGTAATGTCCCGTCACAAAAATATCTCTTGTATCTATCTTTCTCAATGCTTTTCAAAGGTTGATAAACAAGTTATAAGAAATAATCTGAATATGTTGTGTATTTTTAAGCAAGATGATCACTATTCGAGAAAGATTTATAACAATTATGTTGGTTCTGATATGAGTTTTAACCACTTTATTGAGTTGTGTGATAAAATTTTGGAAAGAAGACTACGGTTTTTTAACTATTAATCTAACTTTGAAGCCTAAAAATGGAAAATATTTGAATAAATTTTCTGATATAAATGCTGCTCAGTGGTCTGACAAATCTACTTGATAAAATATTTGTTACAATTATTTTTACATTATCTTTACTTTTTATTTACATTATGAAAATAACAGAAAAACGGTAAATCTGTTCACGTTCCACGTTCACGTTCCACGTTTTCACGTTTCGTGTTCACGTTTCACGTTTCATGTTTACGTTCCACGTTTCGTGTTCTCGTTTCGTGTTCACGTTTCCACGTTCCACGTTCACGTTTTACGTTCCACGTTCATGTTTCACGTTTTACGTTCATGTTTTACGTTCGTGTTTACGTTTTCACGTTCACGTTTTTACGTTCCACGTTCACGTTTTACGTTCCACGTTCACGTTTTTACGTTCCACGTTTCAAAATTTTCCTAAATAAATGGCGAACGTAACTTCTGAAGAAGCGAAAAAACTTGATCAAATCGAAAAGAAATTAATCAAAGAATTTAAAGAACAGATTCGAATGGATGAAGAAGAACAAGAACTTATTCAAAAAATTAATCAACCTGTAACTTCTGCAATAAAAATAATGTTGAGGGCAAAATTGAAAATGTTTTAAGCGATAATCAAAATTTGATGAATTTGGTTCCAGTTGTACGACAATTTGCCGATATTTCAATTCCAGAATCTGAAGTAGAAGAGTTTGAATTGCCAAAATTACCATCTTCAACACCATTTAGACCTCGAATCATTGAAGACTCTACCATAGTTGAACCAATAAGTCCTGGAACGACGGATATAATAATTGGTAAAATTGGTAAAAAATTCCTTCCTAGAGTAAAAGATGATAAATTTGGTTTGTATTGGGATAAAAAAAAGAAAAGTTTTTATGATTGGAAATTTACCCGTTAATTTTGAACATAATGATATCATTATTGAAGATAAAACATATGAAGGAACTCAAGGTTTATGGAGATTATTAACAGGCACTGATGTTCCAAAAAGACGGTTTATATTCTGAAGAAGACTTGAAAAAGTATACAGAAATTTTATGGAAATCTGATTCAATTTACAAAAAATAATGATCCATCAACTAAGAAACCAAAGTCAAGTAAAGGTAAAAAATATCTCAATTTGATTAAACCAATTTGGGAAAAACGAATCGAAGGATCAGGTGTGAGAAAATACAGTGATAATAAGATTGAATACAGATATATCGACGATTTGACAAAACTCGATGGAATTATTAATTATATTTTTGCTCAAGAAAAGGCCGGAAATAACAATTTTTTTGAACGAAAAGAAAGCGATTAAAGATTTTATTTCGAACAAACTTGATGAATTGATTGAAAAACCTGATGGAATTTAAATATTTAAAAACGAATTTTGCCGGCAATAAGTTCATCTATGATTGAGGGTAGTGGACTTTTGAATGATTTTATCAACAATTTACCTTTTGAATTACACGTACCAGGCTATGAATATCTGGGACCTGGCACAAAACTTGAAAAAAGATTGAAAAGAGGAGATCCTGGTATAAATAAATTAGATCAAGCTGCTATGGAACACGATATTTTTTTATGCAAAACATTGAGACACAAATTCCAGACATATCGCAGATAAAGTTTTGCAAGATAAGGCAATGGATAGATTTTTATCAAAAGATGCTAGTTTAGGTGAAAGATTTGTTGCGCTTCCAACAGCTGGAGCAATGTTTTTTTAAGAGAGAAAACTAGGAATGGGAATCGAAGAGAACTTGAAATTTTAACTATATAAATGGAGGTGAACGTAAACTTCAGCAAAAATCAGAAAGAAAAAATAAAATCCGCTTTTAAGAAGAAAATACCCGTTAGTATTCAATTTAAAATAGATCAACTAAAAAATGGCGAAGATAAGATATTTTTAAACAAATAGACAATACAATAAACTCGAAAAACATAAGAAAAAACAATAAAGGAACCAGAATAGAATTTTCTTTATAATCAGTTGAAAGAACTTAAAAATGGTGGACTTTTTGAAAAGATTTATTAGATTTTGGAGAAAATATTCCAGTTGTTAAAAATGTTGTTCCTTATGTTCGTAAAGCTGCTCCAATCGTTAAAAAAGATGTGATTCCTATTGTTCGAAACATTTTAAATTGGTTAGATAAAGAGTTGGAAGATGTTACAGGATCTGGATTAGATGAAAAAACTTTGAATTACGTGAAATCAAACATTGAAAAAAAAAATTTAAACCTTTAACATTCGGAGAATTGGAAGAAATCTGCAAAAAATATTAAACATTTTAGAGGAATCTTCATGAAGAGATACATTACCTGAAAAAGTTAAGAAATTTGAATGTGGAATTGTGAATTTAGACTCGATTATGGGAAGTGGAACGCATTGGATTTGTTATTATAAAAATGATAAGAATGCATGTTATTTTGATTCGTATGGAAGAATTGAGGACAAACCACCTATAGAATTGATTAAATATTTTGAAAAAATCAAGCGTCTACTACAATGACTCTCAGATTCAAGACTATAAAGATCCCCCAATTTGTGGACATTTGTGTGTTTTTGTTTTGAATGAAACTGAGTAATGGTAAAGATTTTAAAAGAAGTTGTTAACAAATTATTACTTAATAAATTATGGATTCACAAAATATTTTTGACGTATTTGGAACACAAATTATTCAAAATGTAGATAATAGTTTGAATTTTGATAGTTTGAGAAATGAGTTTGATAACAAGTTAGAAAATTTATTACAAAACCTTCCAGATTCAGATATGTTTGCTTGTCGAGATTGAAGATTTTAAAGCAGAATATGATAACAAACTTGCAAATTTCATGAGTTCAAATGAAGTTGCTGATAAAATAAAAACATTGAAAAAAGAATTTGAAGATGGTGCAAAAAAAATATTTACCAATTTAATGTCTCATATCGAAAAAGCTGATAAAATTACTGAAGCGATCAAAGTTGAGAAGAATTATGTTAGTTTGGCTAATAAGAAAAAGAATTTGTCGGTGTTCGACCTGGTATTGACAAACATGATGTTGTTGTTAAAGAACAAATTTTAAAACCTCTAAAATTATCAGAAAACATCGATATTGTTGATTTACATGATCCGAATGTTAAAAATGCCTTAGATTTTAAAGGAAAAAGAATTAGCAGTGTTAGTAAAGGAATTAATCCATTTGATGTTGTTGTAATGATTCCAATTAGAAGATCCTAGTAAAAATGTTTAATGGAACTAAAACAAAATTATATGAGAATCATAAACAGCATGTTAAAGATTTTACAACAGAAGTCTATGACAAGTTAGAAGCCAGAAATAGAAGATCAGTAGACGATGTTGGTGAAATTAATGAAAAACTTACTAATTTTAAAGAGTCTTTTGATAAGTTTAGTTTAGATGCTACGAAAAACTTTTGAGAATATTGGTCCATATATTTGTTGAATACAATGATTCTAATGCTGTCAAATTTAAAAAATTAGAAGAAAAAATTAATAAGTTCGAGGAAAATCTTAATATAATTTTGGAAAATATTGATAACAGATTTAATAGATTAGGCGGCTAAGATGACTAATTTTTCCCTAAATAAATGGCGCCTCATATATTGTTGTGAGATGTTAAAGAAAAAACTGCCACAAACGATATAAAATACTATGCAAACATTAACGGAGTTAAGAGAATTTCTGGAAAATGTGCTGAATGTAACTCAAAAAAGAGCCAATTTATAAAAAACTTGAAAATTTTTTCTTAATAAATAGAGATGGCGGGACATTACAGTGCTTTCGATCTTTTTATAATGCAACACGAAAGAAGATTTGAAAAAAGAACATTGGGATGATATTTCTCAAAAATATGAATTATCCGAAGATATGATGAGATTATACGTAAACAAATTGAATTGGTATAACATTGCTAAATATCAAACTTTATCATCAGAGTTCATTCAAGAAAATATACATTATCAATTAAAAGATCATATGTCTGTTCTTTGTCTCTATCAACACTTGAGTCTAAAGTTTTTGGATGAAAATAAAGATACAGTTGATTGGAACAATATTATAGATAGCGGTTACTATCCTGTGCAGATTTTATTGAAAATATGTGGCCGAAATTGCAAAATTTAAGGAAGAGAATCCTGAATAAAAAAAGA
>NW_025783768.1:0-26843 GCF_021130785.1 Homalodisca vitripennis
GGTATTGGTTAGCCATAATACTCACCACTGTTTTAACTCATCATACCGTCACAGATGGGGAAAATGTACAATTACCTGATGCAGAAAAAATAATAAAATATTTATATTTAAAACCTTGAAACCTATATCATATTTAATAAACAATTTAAACGTATAAAATACAGCCCCTAAACAGGTCAATTTCTACAATATCACGTTAACCCCCCCAATTGACTACAACTACAATATATACCCTCAAACTGTCTTTCGAGTACAATGACGTGTTAGATTGGTTTTTCTTAGCAAGTTCAGTCATAGTATTGACGTAATATGTAAGTAGTATACCAACAATTTGGCATCACAGGATCATTTACAAAGTATTTCCCATCATTGGCCTGAGGAAAGTGATGTCTACTTTAGTGGTACAGCTTTGAAAAATAAAAAATGTAGATCCTGATGAATGCCACATGAACAAACTTCAAATAAAACTAAATCAAAGTATAAACTAGCAAATTATAACTGTGTTGTTTCCTAAAATTTTTAGAGTAACTAGTTTTCTTAGTATCTGAAACCTGAGTACATTGAATTAAATGTGTTGTTTGATTTAAGGCGACATTTGAAAAATAGAGAAAAGTAATCTTTAACCCCTTCACGGTTATTTTGATGTAATAATATTGTACATAGCATTTATGTAAATGTGTGCTACTAATGTAATTATTATATCACGCATCATTATATTGTTCCCTATTTTTATCTTGTCGCCTGCCATAATTGCTCAACGAAGCATTTCAATAACAACCACTTATCATGCAAGTAGTTCTGGGGATTATTCTACTAGATGTCAGCACCTTTCCCTGGTCCTCCTGATCCATGAGTGTTTGCACCTTGGGTGAGTTCAACTGTATTAGGACAGTGCAAGCACACTGTTACCGATTGTTGACTGCATGTTCACCCATCTTGGAAGTATTTTATGGTTTATATTTCTAGAGAGCAAAGTATCTCTTGTATTATAATTTTAACAAAAATATAAATTTTACAGTGTCAAATTTTAAAGTTCATTGATTTAAAAAATACATAATGTGAATAATAGAAATTAAGGTCTTCATTGTTTCTGTAATGGTCTCTTCCTGGAAAAGAATTCATGTAAGGGTGTAAAAAACCTCGTCTAGTAGCCTATTTTCTGCAACATCCTCTTCATCGAGCACAAGAGCCGGTCCAGCTTTATCTAAGTGATCCAGTAGCTTATTGAGCATACTTCACCTCCTGCATAAGAAACAGGTTTTTATTTTCAGTACATGGCTGATCTGTGACCATGACACCACATAAGTTTCCTGTCATGTCTGTGATAATTATATTCCGATGCAACGTAACGGCCGGTCACTTTGTTTAGGGAGATCCTTTGGTCACACAGACACAGTAACAATATCAAAGATATGATAAGATACCCGTTTAGGATGTTCAGGTTTTTCAAATACACAAACACCATCAACAGCTTGTCTTGAGCTTAAGATGCTGCTATTATTTCTAATTTGGCCCTTTTCTGCTGCATTACTAGGACACAGTTGAACCCACCCCAGACAGAAATGCCATGTTGTTGTACATGGCTTTCAAAATGCCCCAATGGCATCCATTTTATGGCATAAAGGGCAGACCCCAGGTTTTTTAGAGGCCAAAAATATTCCACTTGACCTGTTCTTAGAATAGAATTTATCAAGTATGACATAGGCAGATGTTTGAATTTTGTCAGCTGCTGTAAGATTGGGTATTTCCAATACTGTATAGTCTTATTTTATTTTTCAAATTTACAATTTTCTTGGTTTTTACTATTCATTGAGTAAACTAAGTCATTTTTTTCATAAAGTAATTCTTGTGTCATATTGAAGGCAATAAAAGTGTTTACTTCTAGTTGTTCTATGTTTCTGTTTACTGTAAGCAGCACAGTGTCATCTGCATACCATGATCCATTCTTGCTATACTTCTCTAGTTGGTCAGAAGAGTCATTAACGAACAGCACAACAGAATTGGTCCTAGGACTGAGCCTTGGGAAACTCCTTCTGTTAGTCGGTAGCACTTCAGATCTGGCTGTGTTTGTAAATCCTTTTATTGTATGTTTTATTTCTACCATTTGGCTTCATCCATTTAAATAACTAATGCAACATTTTAGTGCTGTCTGTTAGATTCCTAAATTTTGAAGTTTAGCTAGAATAAAATCATGTCCCATGCAGTCAAAAAGTCTTGCTCAGGGCCAAGATACAGGCTGGTGTATTGCCAGCTTCTATATTCTTAATAGTGTCCTCAACAAGGTCTATTAATGCATTTGTTGTTGATATTTCAGTAACAAATCCATGTTGGATGTTTGTCAATGATTAGTTTTTAGCTAAGATGTTTCCTGGAGTCTTATTATTTAACATTATTTCAATAAGTTTGGAGACAAATGAAAGCAATGGGATAGATCTGTAGTTAGAAATGTTTTGTGGGTCCTTTTGTATGTGTTTGGGAAAAAACCTTTGCTATTTTCAGTTAGGATGGAAAGGTGCCTTCTGCCATAGACATATTGACAATCTTCACTAGGGGTGTTATTAGTTCATTTGCACATTTTCAGGATCTTGGAGGATATTTCATCGATGGCTGAGAATGTGGAATTCTTTAGTGATTGGATGGTTCTGCCTATCTCATGAGTTTGTTGTTGAGCGTTTGTGCTCTAAGTGTTTATTGTAACCATGGAAATATTTGATGCAAAAATAGACGATTGGCTTTGTTTGAATTTGAATAAAGCTAATTCAAACAAAACAATTGTTTGGCTGAAAATAACAAAATTTGAAAAAAAAAACTCAAAATATTTATTGTATAAAAAAAGTATTTATTTAAAATACAGAACACTGTACAAATATTTTAATTTCAAAAAAACCGTTAAGGGATTAATACACAGCTCGATTTTAATACTGTGTTTGAAGGTAGTACTTTTATAAAACTATCAGTATTATTTTGATATCACCCCAATATCAAAAACTTAATAACATACTTTTTAAAAGATAATTGAACATTTTTATCTTGCGCAGAAACAACAAAAAACAAAAATAACTAAATTTAATGAAAACCCAAAAGATTATTTCAAGTCACAGTACTTTCTATATAGTAGCATTTAGTCACCCATAATTCATTTTTTTATTTGTTTCTTTTGTCCACTTACATATGCAGATAAGAGTGGAAATGAAGATTCTAAATAATGATACGCTTTTTGTTACTAAAGTAACCTTCAGTGATTGGGATTTCTCATTGAATCCCTTACTCGGATTTAAAGAGAAATTTCAGTAAGCAACATGATGATCCCACAATATTACAAGCATATTACAACACCTACAGCTACCTTGTGAGGAGGCCTTATGTAACATTTTACTCACATAAATTATGTCTTTCATGTTTTCTACGCAAGTTTGAGAGTTAATTGTAAAAAAGAAAACTAGCTGGAATAATAAAATTTGTTGTTTCATTACTCTTATACTTCAAATACTTCCTAACACACCTTGTACCGACATTAACTTATGTACCAAACTGATAACAATTCCTTTTATTGCATCTTTAATGAATCAAACAAAAATTTTTAATGCAACACACTTCACAAACAGCTATGGAGGACAGTTACTTACTTGAGTTAGTAGATTAAATAAAAACATATATAAATTTTCAATATGTGGTTTAAATGATCCTAATAACTCAAAGTATGAGCTAATCAGTTAGGAATGATATTCCTTTAATTACACTCTGTATTAAGTTGGTCCTTCCTTTTTCTAACTTTCCCTATTTTCTGTTCTAAGGTGGCCAGACAAAAGGATTTTTACAGTTGAAGTCAACTCCAATAAATTAACACTCAAAAACCCAAATTCACATTTAAATATTATATTATATTATATACTGTCTAGATTAGTTAAATGAATTACGTACTTTAATGCATATAATTAGTCAAGGCAGTGATAAATAAGAAATTAGTTTGCAGCAAACAAGCAAATGTACTTTATAATTTAAGTTATATCAGTCAAAGGGTTTTTTTTACCGTTGAAAATAAAATAATTTACCAGTTTGTCCACTGATCCAACAAGCCCATTGCGTTACAATAAATGTTGCATCGTTTGGACACAAAAAACACAAACCCTCTCATCAGCTTTACTTTCTAAGGCTTCACTTAATACTTTAGCAAACTTTATACTTGAAGACAGAAGACCAGCATACTTGTACTCCCCATACTTGTCTCTCAAAGCACTTTTATTTCCATGATGAAGCTGCATATTTGAACACTGGCTGGTCAAATTTGAGATATTTCTGCTTTTGGCCAACAGCAGAAAATTGGGTCACAGGTGCTGTAGCCTGTGTATGGTGATGATAAAAACTTGTATAAAACTCTCAAGTCTTTCCTTGACGAACAATATCCTGTCACATGCTTCCCAGTAGAGAGTAAAGTTATTAGCAGCAACATCCTAGAACAATTTTAAATAATTTAAACTTAAGGTTATACAAAATAATTGTATAGTAATAAATTCTCACCATTACAAAACCTAATCGAAGATCCAGTGGTATGAAGAAATAGGTGTATGTATAACATTTTACATTCTTTAATGAAAATAATCAATCAAATGCAAAGTTTAATAACCTCTATCTAATATTTTATTCAGAAGGTAAATCTGAATAAATTATTCAGACAAAATCCAAAATTAGAAATAGTCCTGAGAAACAATACAAATATACCTATATATAATTTTGTAATAAGGTTGCATTTAAAAAAGTATAGTTTTATAAATTTTATGGATATTGATAGTTATTGAAAATTAAAAACTAAAATCAACATCAGTAATACTAACCACATTTAAATATTACAACAGTTGCCATCTATATGTAAAGATAATACATAATACAGTACAGTTCTTGCTTCCCAATCCATGTTGGCTAATCATACTACTTATTGGGTCCAGTCTAGGAATTGTATCAGTATTCCTATACCTAATCAGTATCGTATACCATATCAGTGAGAAATGGATGCGATTTCACCTTGACGATTTTCTTTCATAAAAATTGAATTTAGTGTCTCGTGTATTGCTTTGTGATCCAGAACAAAATACATTTTTTTTGCCTTGTTGTCACGATGTTGAATAAGAAGTATTGTTACTTTTGTTATGCTTTCACTCTATAAATGTAAACAAATTTAAAATATTGGTTTAAAATAATTAAACATATGATCATGCTAACATAATACAATGTTTACACATAACAGTTGAAAACATTTAACTGGCTCTTTGAATTTATATTGCACAACTTTAGAGACCAAGATGGGATCTTTTGCTGTTTTAAAGACCAGCGGGCCTACCCCAGAAGGATTTACAAAATAAGAGTAAGCCTATGTTCATCTTAGGAACCTTAGGAATGTCCATCTACAATTTTCAGTACAATTGATTGAATAGTTTATACATGAAAGCAAAACCAACAACCAAAGGCACTTTTGCATATATATATATATATATATATATATTATATATATATATATATATATATATATATATAATATTATTAGGATTTATACTCCCACATGTAGCAGAGGTCTAAGGGTCAATCCATTCAGATCTCCACCTTATGTGATGAAGATTAAATTAAACTGGAGGTTACACACTATCGAGACTGTCTATTTTGCAGACTGCAACAAAACTCTGTAGAATTAGTACTTAAACTGATATGAGTTTGATTGAAACTTGGTAATCACCTTTGTATAGGCAACTTTATTTAGAAACAGTAAAAAATAAATTCCTTAAGTATATCCTGTTTTTCATGAAAAACATCTTCAAATCTTACAGACCACGAAACTCTGCAGACTGAGTACTTAGACTAATCTGAACTTACAAAATTTGTAAATGCTTTGTTTATATACAGTACAAAATTTACCTTCCCACGTTGATATTAAATATATTAATCCATTTTGTAGAATTTAAATGTTTTTCATAAAAAACACGTCTTAGTATAAACCTTGGAGGCTGAGGTTTTTTCTGCATGTAAATAATGCATGTGCTAAGATGATTATTATAAAGTTTCATCTGTGAACATTCGTATATCTGGACATTGGGATTTCATATTTGGGGTGTCCGTAAGCCCATACGCTAAGTTGGAATTTTAGCAAATACTTATGATGTCATGTATATAGATGTTGGGATCAAAAGAATTTAACAATTCTGGGATTATGATTAGAAACTCTGGCCAGTCATTTTGGTTGGTTTGTCCCAAAACAGACCTTGAATAAACGTTTTACAATTTGGTCGAAATTGGACAACTTTGATAAAAGAGAGGTTATGGTGGCTGAAGTTAAAATGTATATCAGGTACTTTGGGATTATACCGACCACACCAGTATGAAGAACACAAAAAATAGAAATTTTATAGAAACAAAACATGATAGAACGAAAAAAAACAACTCTTCAATTACAAAATTACAAACTTACAAGCATTTCCAGGTATTGTGATCGGTATTTGTTGTCGCTGTTATCTTATCTTTCTCGAGAATCCTGATTACGGCAGGCCGCGCGGCATCACGTGATTTGCACGGTACATAATTGCCTTCTTCCATTTCAATTCAATTTATATTTCTGATTAGCCCCTCTAGAATTTGATATTTTACTGATAGGTACTATCTCGAGGGATGTTTTTCTTTCGTCGACATCAGCGCGTGGGCAGCACCGAAGGTGCTGGCGAAGCCCGCGCTGATGGCCGGAGGCACTCGCATTTTGGGTGGCGGAATGTGATCAAGAATAAAAAACAAGTTTTGAGTGTTTTTTTAATAAAGAGTTTAGTTTGGTAAATGTTTGTTTTTGTTAAATTTTTGTGTTTGGAGAAAATGTAGAGGTAAAACACGAAAGTACAACAAAGCGATGCACCAGCTGAACGGGCGGCGAGGCTCTGCAATCACGTTATCTACTAGAACGCTCGACTTTGACCTCTGTCTGAGGATGGGGAGGGGTTTGCGATAAGACAATTCCTGTTTTATACTGACGAAATAGTCTTCTACGCTAATCTAGTAATCAGTAGAAGCAAAATGTTAAATAACGATTCATGTCTGGGTGTGGTCGGTATAATCCCAAAGTACCGTATATCATATTTTTACTATTGGCCATGGTAATCTTTTTTACACAATTGCAACATTTCAAAAAAAAACTTCATAATGGGCTAACCCCATGCCCACCCATGAAACTCCACTACACTGTGACTTAACACACTGACGACAGACCCCCCCCCTCTTGCATTCCATGGTTAAGATTACTGAGAATCACTCAAAAAAGAGCTGCAGTGAGGTGTTATATGTAATGTAGGCTTTAGGTGACATAAAATAGTTTGATAAGTATGGTAGGAGGGTAGGGTACGATAAGCGGACCCGGTTTTTTATATCGAAATTGGCAAACGATATTACTTAATCACAACCATCGATATAATCAATCGATACTGATTATTTATTTTGAATTATTAACTTAAATAGTCAATATCAACTGTAAACACTAAAATAATACACGTAGGGTAATATTTCAATTTTACATAAGTAATTTTAATTATTAAAAATGGCAGTCAATTTTAGAAAACTACACAACATTGCTTTGAAAGATAATAAAACATAAATAAAATAGGCTATATTGTTTTTGTGGCTTCAACATGTTGGACTCCTACCAAAAACCCCATTATGTGAAATTTGTGGGAAAGAAACAACTGTAACTGTGAGAGGAGCAAATATGGTAGTCTTCAGTTTTCTTAATTTTTGTTATAATAACTTGTTTGATCACTGTAATTATTAAATTCATATTTTAATTTAAAACATATGATTATTCTTGAGGACTTATAGATACTTTTATCTCAATTGATAGTCTATGATTTGAGATGCGAATATTAGGTACCGAAGACTACCTATATTCTTCGATATAAAAAAACCGGGTCCGCTTATCGTACCCTACCCGGGTAGGACCATAACCTATGATAATTTATGCCTATAATAGTCTACTGACAAAACTACAATTATGGAAAACAAAGCATATAGGCTAACCCTTGTATATTTTATTACAGTTTTACTAAAACTCTGCAGAACCCCAAAAGTAGAAAGTTAATAAATTATTTAAATTACTCTGTAAAATCCTAAATACCTACTTCAATTTCCATTAATAAATTCAACCTAACCTCAAATTCAAATCAAAGCTCATAGATTTGACTTTAGTCTTTCTTTCATTACTTTGCAATCTTTCTGTTTGTTAAAAGATTTGGGGTTTGGTTTACCATGCAACCTCGCTGTTCTCAATTTAATGCTTTCTTTGTAATTTTAGATGATTCTTTTTACTATAGTTGTATGGAGAACATAATACTGTCTCAGATTCCATTTTTGGCATTATTTTAATATGTATTTTATCCTCGTTGTTATTTATAAATGGTTCTTGTTATATTTCTATAATTTACCTTGTTGTTTCATATAATTTATTACTATGTTATTACTAGTGATTTCGCCTCTTTGTAGCTACAATTTCAGTTTCAGAATAGTACTGTTCGCTGAGAGCTGATATTCAAAATATTTTTTAAATTTATTTATTCCAATATTTCAATCTATTTAATAAAATATGAAAAATATTAAATATGGTACGTTACAAAACAATGGTTGATTAGCGTCAAAAGACCTTAACAATATACAGAACTTAAAAAGCAATCACTTAAGTTAAATCAAGGAAGTCGTTTTCTTAGTCTATACACATGATACAATTTTTAAGTAAATTTTAAACAAGATTATTTTGATGTCCTTTACGCTTGGTTGTGGAGGGTAAACTAAACTTTAGTAGCTCTACTTACGAAATTCCTGTCTCTCTGTGAACTACTGAATTTATGAAGAACTGTGGAGCTTGCAGTATAGTGCAGTCATTGAAGCGAAAAATACGGTCTTACCTCCGAATTTGTTTACTGTGAACCGATTTGCATTAAATTTTGGAATTAGGCTCATTTTACCCTTAACTTCATAAGTGAAAATGATCTGAAAACTCCGCCTATTATTTTTAAGGGGTGTAAACAACCCCTTAATGGAAAAATCGACATTGAGCCATTTTATCGCTAGAAAACATGTTTAATAGTAAGTGGTGAAATTTTAAAGTGTTTTCTAACACAATAATACCTCATATTAAAATAATTATTTCAAACCCCTTGAACATCTTTACAACCCTTGCAAACAACCCCTAAATTGAAAAAATCACAAAAAATACTTTTGGTAATGATATAAAAAGATGTAAGTATAGAGTTAGTAATATATTATATTTTCTATAATAATTACCAAATTTTAACCCCCTTTCAACCCTTGAAAACTACCCCTTGATAAAAAAAATTGTTAAAAATTTTTTTTGATAAAATGAAAAGGATTGAAATATTATTCCACACTCTCGAAAATGATTATCATATTCTTAAGCTTTTCTACCCTTAAAACTACCCCTAAATTAAAACAGTAAATATATATGATTACATATTATTTAAAAATAATTTAATTTAGAGTAAAAAATTGCCGATTTATTGGATAAAATATTTACAAATTATACAAAATTCACTCAAATGTGTTACATACATATAGAAGAAAGTTGGTATGTATTCATGCCTACGTTTCCAAAATATATGAGCCATATTATGTATATATATACACATTACAATAGTTTTGGGTCCTCTATTATACTGCGTACTTTCACATTGCTCCAAATATTCACAGTCCGAAATTTTCAGTTACTAAGTAGAAGAAAATATGATAAGTTTTTTTGACCATAAACTCCTTCATTTTTTCAATGCTATCACAATTTATAAAAAACCATTGTAAAGGTAATTAAGAGAGCTACAACATCCTTCATTGTAATATATATTAAAAAACCTTTTTCTCAAACGGTGAAGGGTTAAAGGGCTTAAGAGAGGCTGTGATTGGCGCTGCCACGCGCTCTTTTAAAAAACAATCATATTTTCCGTCAATTTTTTTTAAATGAAAAATCAAAAAAAACAAAATTGTTTGTCAGAAAAATATCTAAATCTTTCATCCCTACACTTTTATATGTATATGTCGTCATTTTTGAGATATTATGAAAAAGGGGTTTTTCAAAAAATTTGAAATTTTTTTAATCATGACTTTTTTGAAACATATGTGTCCTGAAGCAGCCAAACTGATACAATCTATCAAAATCTTCATAATAAAGTTAATTCTAGAACGGAATACGATTAATTTTAATTTTTTTGTGGAAATGGCCACTTATGAAACCCATTGATTTAAAAGAAAAAAAAATAGATGCTCCTCTTATTTGCAATACAGCTCACTTATTTTACGTGCAAAAGACTTTTAATAGTGCTCATTTTAAAGCTTATTTCAAGCACTATAAAACTCTTTTTTATTAGAAATGCCTAAAATGCATCTGCTCGCCGCTAGATGGCATTGACCACATCGATTAAATTTCAGACAAAATAAAAAACTGCTTTGATTTTTAATATCTAGCTTAATATTGCACTTAGAATACTTTATAAAGAACAAAATTGTTCATTGTTTTACCTGCTACAATTGTGTTCTTTATAAAATTTTCGATAAAAACGTATATTTTTGGAGATATTTTGCAAAAAACCGATGAAAAAACGTGAAACAATTGCGAATTTTTCAATTGCCAATAACTTTAAAAGTATTGGATTTTTCGAAAAACGTTATAGATGATTTTTTGCTTCAAAATTAGGCCTTCTTCTATCGATATCCGAGGTTATTTTGAAAAAAAATAAATTCACTCCCGAGAAGGGGTGGCAACCACCCCCCAGGGTGGTTGCGGAGTTACAAATCGTTTTCCACTTTTTGAAGTTAAGGGTAAGATGAACCTAATTCCAAAATTTTATGCAATTCGGTTCACAGTAAAAAAATTCGGACCAACAATGCTTCAATGACTGCACTAGTATATTGTTCTCAGCACATTGGACTGGAAACATTGAATTATTTTCAGATTCAATAAAGATACAATACTCCACAGTTGAATCCCAAATGTCCACATACGTTTCAAAACAACTTTCTACAGTAGCAATTTATTTTTAGAAGGGAGATGTGATTTTCTTCCAAACAGCCAATACATTTACGAAAACTTTGTATTTAACTACAGGCGTTTGCTCCAAATGTGGATTCGCCAAATTAATCGAATGTATAGGCGAATTCTTAAATATTTCACATAATTTTATTGAGTTAATTAAATGTTGTTGAGGAAAATATGGGAACAATTTTCACAATGAAATTAAATGTAACGTGCACAGATTTATTTTCAATTACTTGTATTCTCCAGTGTTTGAGCTAATCAGGTATTAAGTTCAAAACATATTGCAAGATATGTAAAGCCATAAATGGGTTTATATGAGAAGCCAAACTGCAGCGTCATCTACAAAGGTTGCAGATAACGTCCCTTGATTCGTTGGTATAATCTGATGTAAAGAGTGTATACAAAAAGTGTATACACCATGCGGGAACTTAGATTCAATCTTTTTCAGACATGAACAACTGTTTTGAAATTTTATTCTGAAGTATCTGTCAGGTAGATAAGATTTAATAACATTTGTAGAAAGTATGATGTAGAATTGATTTTATTTTGAATAAAACTCCATCATGGCCAGACATTGTCTAAACTTCAGTTCCACATAAGCTTTTACATTTTTGCTAAAAAGGCTGTATTTTTAAAACTTTGGGATTAAATTGTATGAAAACAGGACTTCTAACTTATGTAAAAATTTTAATGTATATTATTATTATTTGTATACATCGTGTATATGTAAATATTATTATTAATCACTATGTTTGTTTTAAGACGTCTTCGAATTTTAGTGTTGTTAAAATATTAAGTCTTTTTATTTTACGTTCTTATTATGTTTTACTTTATCGACTTACCCCTTTTTAAGAAAAACAGATTCAAATATGAATTAGGAGATGGCGCTTTTGGGATTGGTGTATCTTATTGAAGCAATATTTTACAACGGCTGTTAGCTAGAATGGGCAGTGTCAAATATCAGCTGAACTTATGTTAGTTGGTTAGTAATATAGTGTCTCTGGGATTTGGCCTGAGCCTGACATATTCTTAGTTAATATAAATTATCTTATTATAGTATTTCAGGCAAGGTCTTGTTTTTCTTGTGATAAGACACTGATGTCAATCATAGCGATGAATCTTTAGCTGAATATTCTGTTAAAAATGTCTTACAACTGCTCTTCAGTGGTTTGTGAAGAGCAAACTTGCTACGGGTCAATTCAAAACAAAATTGCTAACCTTTTTACTCTAGCACAAAATTCCTCAAAACCCTGCATCTACGAGGCTCCTTGGTATCGTACTTTATTTGTGCCTGGTTTGAGAATAACACTTAGTCTGCTGTGGCTTATGCTAAGAACTTCTGTTTGTCAAGGAAAATATCAAATAAGTTTATTGATCACTGCCTAACAATGATATATTTTGCTTTGTTTCATTTCCATCTTAGTCATGGCACAATGCTCTGGTGTCATTCTAGCTTCACCCAGCGTTGGTTCAAAAGAAGACCATAGGGTTTTTATACAATGTCACTTTCAATGAACACGGTTATGTCTATTTACATACATGGTAAACTTATCTCAAACTTATTGGTCAAATTATAGAACCTAATAGAAAACAATAACAAAGAGAATGTATACATATTTATTACTTTATTATTTAGAAGTCAGTGATCATTGTAATAAATTATATATAACAAGTATTACAAAACTATGTATATAATTAATAATAAACATACAATTTTTATGTTAAAAAATTGTGTGTCTTATGTTATTTTAAAATATTTAAAAATAACAAATGTACTTTTGCATTACATATATTCACAGCCCGTTATAAGAAGTAGTCACTTCTGTCGGTCAGTCCCGCGGCTACCACCCATTTTTATTGAAATTATCGGGACGTTCTATATAGCAACCTTCAGATATATCTTAATTGAATATTGGCGAGTTATATCAGCTACAAATGAGATTATATTGATTCTGGTAACGTCGGTGTGGTCAAAGAGTCTAACAGAGGATGCTGGACGATCGAGAACAATCAATCTAAAAGGGATTCTTAAAAGAGTGAGGGACGCAGGTTGCGTTCTTAGGGGCTCCACCGTGACAAGACGGCCCAAGCGATATGGTGCAATGCGATTTGGAAGTTCAAAATTTAGATATTAATCATTATCAAATTATGAAAACTAGGAATAGCATTAAATTAGTAAGTAATTAATTAGTAATATTTTAATAACCAAACAATTCCTAATCATTTTAAATCTCTTGTTTAGAATTTATGTAATTGACCATTTACTTAATATATAAAATTTATTTTCTTAAAAACAAACTAAACATCTTAGAACTAAGCACTTAATCATAAATAATTTCGTGAATTATTACAATTTTAAATATGTACTAATTGATTATGTACTTTAGTATTGCGCAAATAGAGCAAATTATTGATTTATTTCCTATTTAATCTAAACAGCCATTCGCAGCTTATGCTTGTTTACGCCTCACGTAACGTCACGTCACGCTTGTTCACTCTGTAGCCGATAGGGGTGGGACAAATTTTTATTTTGGAAATACAAGATTGTAGTGAAAATGATACTAACAAAAAAAAAAAAAAATTGAATGGCAGAAATAATTACTACATTTTTATTGCCATTATATTCTAAAAATAAAATTATAAGTTTATAACAACTGAAGTAAGAAATACAAATTCGGGAATAGGATCTTGCTAAATATATTCTTGTTCCATATCTCGTACTAAATAACAGAAGTCTTATGTTGTTGTCGTTTGAAGATTGTTAAATATAATTTATCTTTTAAAAAGTAAATTAATAATGGGTTTGACGTTTCTTCAGCAAAATGTGTATTAAAATCTGTTTTCACGTACATTATTTTAAAATTAATGTAATTTGAGGCCTAATGTAATCGAGTAGAGGTTATAACTATAATCAACAGAGAGACTAATTTTCATCCAGGGTTAAATTGCACTATGGCTTTGTTATCTAGAAAAGACCCAATCAATTTATTTTTAATCCATTTTAAATCTCGTCAGAACGAAACTAGTAGTGAACTGGAATAGCAATTAATATTAGCCATGCTGAAAATAAATTTAGAATCCGATGAACTTTAAATAATTATCTTAAATGGTGCAGTAAGTTCATCGATTTTACGTTGGATTCATTCATAAATAAATTGGTAGTTCGTAGATTTATTAAAACCAGTATTTTATTGTATATTTTAGTCAGTGTTTGATTTTATTTGCAACCCGTTATAAGAGTAGTTACTTCTGTCAGTCAATCCCACAACTGCCTTTCCTTAAATAGTTACGTTTACTCTGTTACGTAAATCAGTTAACATTAAATTCAAATAAATGCTAAATTTTAAAATAATATAATGTCAAGTTAAGTGTTTTGTATAGTCTAAATCTTAATACAAGTTTCTTGTTAATATCAATTAATTAGGAAAAAACAATATTTATACATTCTTACGATCTTGTAAACACGAGTAAGTTATATATTTTCTTATTATTGATTTTATTCAATATTTATTGGCTATAAAGCAGAGTAAATTGGAGCCTTTATTTTTCTAATAACATAGTGAAATCATATCTGAGACAAATAAACTATAATTTGAATTTTCGTAGATTGTGAAATTAATTTAATCATTTTTTATATCTAATACAAGTCTTTTGATTTCCCTTCTCAGATTGCAATGGTGTTCATGGAGTACCTCTCCTAGCTTATGAAGAATAGCCTTTTTTAGATCTAAAACTCTATATCATTATTTTTCAAATTTACTGAACATATTCAAATTACTCTTTAATCAAAATGCTTACACAAGTTGCCACCACGAAACAGTTTGAAGAGTTTTCTACTATACTATGAAAAAGACATTTTCTGTACATAACAAACAAATTAACTGTGCGATAACTTAAGTCTTTTTTTATACTAATACCATTCTTCAATTAAAAACAACTATCACATAGAATTGTATTTATTAATTGTAGCCTAAGGATCTCTATCCAAGTACGAAATTTCTTATTACAAGGAACTAAATTGTACACATTTACAAAAGTAGATAGTTATATTCATTGATTTGTAAAACTATATTTTTTGTATCTGTAATACCATTGTAATATATACCATTGTAATATATTTACTTCCATTTCTAAATAAGATAATAATTTGTGAGTTTATTATGTACTCAGACAAATAATAACTTTATACTAAATATATATCTATGTTATAAACAAAATGTTATACCTGATACAAAAAATCAGTTTTCTTCTTTCCGGTTTGAAATGCCGTCCATCTCTGTATTCGATAGTTTTCTTCTTTCCGGTCGTAGTCCTAATTGTTTTTCGTAAGTAAGGAAGGTGAGTTCTCTTTCTGTTAAGTTTGACCGTTTTATCTAGCTTGCATAAAATAATCCTTGCAATATTTACAAATATTACATCTTATCATTATTATATATTATTAGTTTGAGGTAATTACTCATATTTGATCGTAGTTGTATTTCACTCCAATATTGGTTCTAACCTATGAATTTGCCCATTCTAGTACTACACGAATGCATCATGTTTTTCAACATTAGTTATAGTTTATAATAATGTAATAAAGCTCAAAAATATGAACATATTAATGTATAATCTTGGACAGTTTAGGTCTACATACTTTACTACAATTTAGGCCCTGGTGAACTTGTAAAGGTGGTGGTTATATTTATTATTAAGTAGCCTACCTGGCAAAATGTTGGGTAAAGTGACACTCATAAAAACCTACCTTTAAAATCTGACTGTGTGAAAAAATTCTCATTGGCATTATTACCACAAATTACTTTTGAGGGAAAGCAATAATTTAGAGTATGGAAAAATTAACCCAAAAGTAACCTTTGGGTGGCAGATGTGAGAGTAAGTGCATAGAAGTGAGAGGTAGTGGTGTCTAAGTAGTGTTAGAGATGGAAATTGTCGTTTAAAAACGGCAACATGTTTGCTACGTTATTCTGCTTGCGACAACATGTTGCGGTAATGTATTATTTCAGCAATTGCTGACCATTGCGAAACAGTCTATCCTTAGCGCAACGTTCATTGAACGTTTTAAATGGCTGGTGCTTATAAAACATTATGGGTAGGGTACGATAAGCGGACCCGGTTTTTTATATCGAAGAATGTAACCATCGATACTTAATGTTCGCATCTCAAATCCTAGACTATCAATCGATATAAAAGTATTTATAGTCCTCAATAACAATCATATGTTTGAAATTAAAATATGAATTTAATATTTACCAGTGATCAAAAAAATTATTATAACCAAAATTAGGAAAACTGAAGACGGACCGTATTTGCTCCTCTCAACAGTTATAGTTGTTTCTTTCCTACAAATTTCACATAATGGGTTTTTCGGTAACGAGTCCAACATGTTTAAAGCCACGAAAAACATGTATTTATCCTATTTCAAAGTAAGTTAATGTCGTGTAGTTTTCTTAAAATTGACTGCAATTTTTAATAATCAAATGTTACTTATTGTAATATACGTGTAAAATTTAAATAGGCTATTACCTTACATGTATTATTTGAAAGTGTTTACAGCTGTTGATATAAATTATTTAAGTTAATTGTTCAAAATAATGAATTAGTATCGATTGATTATATCGATGGTTATGATTAAAGTAATATTGTTTGCCAATTTCGATATAAAAAACAGGGTCCGCTTATCGTACCCTACCCAACATTATTTTATCATAATGTATTTAAACTTTTCTCATTAAATATGCTTAGACTCGTTACAACAATTTATTTAAAAAAATGAATAAACACATTTTGTTATTTTCAAGAAGAATCACATTCATGAAATTTTTTATGATTATGATAATTTATAATTAAGTAATACTTTTAATACAAAATGTTATTGGACCAATTGCAAAATTTAATAACACTCTTAACCATGGTTTTTATCATATGCAGGGTTTAAATTGAGATGAAACTTCTTGTAACAAAAATTCTACAAGCTCTTCAGACTATAAAGAAAATGTTTTGTCTTCTAGCACTTATTAATAGTATTGGTATCCCGTGAAGCTTACAATAATATTTATTGGAAAACAGTTTGCAGTTCTATATTACTTTATCCCCAGAAGCAAAATTTACATTAATACATATACTGTTGTTAATAATGTTGTTTAAAACCTCAATAATTAAACTAGTTTTTGTTAATAGGTTTTATTAAAAGCAGTATAGTTAGAAAATAAAATTTTTTATTAGTAAAAATATACAAAAATTAGTCTTTCCTCCAGTTTTAAAATACAAAATAAAACTAAGTGGTATAATTTTTTATAAAACAAGTAACTTTTAACATATTTTTATCTTTAAAAACTAATTAGGCCCTACTAACATCATTCAAACTGTAGCTTTCTTTGTATTGTAAATAATAATGTTTAGTCATCATCGAAATGGACCTTTCTTACATAAAAGTTTTTAATTGTATTGATAAAAGTTGTTATCGAACCAGTTGGTCAACCATTTTATATTCTGAGCCAGGTTTGGTAAAAAAAATCTGCATTGGTCACGTTACTGAGCTTATACTCATTTTTATTTCAAAGGCAATTTATTTCTGTAAATACAGATTAAAAATATAGTTTTTAACAACACTTTAATTAGAAACAAATTTTTTCATTAGCTGCGGCTGGTGCCAGCTTGGAACATGTGCAGACCACCAAGGGTTATGTTGCAACGATTGTATGCGGTCCACTCGCGCCCTTAAATGCAAAATGAAGCTGTAGTAAATTTTATATTGTTTTAATATATTGGATCATTTACCATCAGATTTTTCATTATGAACTTAGGACCTCCAATGGCAGGTTTAACAATGAATAATTAACTTTCAAAAATTGCATTTTAATAATAAAGCGCCAAAACCGGTACCTTTCATTTCTTTCGATGTTACAGACACAAAACATTAAATCTGTGTTGTCTTTTAGCTGTCAATATTGTTTTTGCCGTATATATTTTTCTGCATGCTCTTTTCTTCACCAACTTCATGAGTATCTGAAACAACACTCCAGTTGCCTACACTTCATTGAAATCATGTACTAAAAGAATCAATAAACTTGCCATCTAGGATAATACTGTTTAATAAAATAAGTAGTTGCCTTAAATACATATATGAAAACAAGCAATTGCTTTTGTTTTCACATAATGTAATATAAAATGTTATTTTCATTATGGTAAGATTCATAAGGTTGCAAGAAAACTTAAAATGTATACGTGTATTATATGATACAAAAAATTGCTTTATACAAGAAAACTTAAATGTATACGTGTATTATATGATACAAAAAATTGCTTGCTCTAATACGTGAACAAGTGTAATCAGGTTAATAATGATAAACCAATCAGATTGTTTGGCTTAGTGATTTGAGCATCAACATTGTCATGTCTAGGTGGGAAAGAAACTTTGAGGTTAAAGCTCCAGTAATAACTGTATGATGTTCCAGTTATTTTAGAAGATTTATTTAAAAACAGAAGTTGTGGACGTTACCGACTTAAAGTATCATAACTAGTATAGTTATGATACTTAATTAACATACTATACTAAACTTGCCTGAATGATTATTTATTGTTTGTGAAAATCCAAACATAATCAACAAGAATAACTGATTTACTGTTCCGTTTCAGCACTAATGGCATAAACTGCATATGGTGTGCTAACACAAGACACAAAAAACAATGTTAATTATCGATTAGTATATAGTTATTAGCGTTATATAGTAACATTTTGATGAAAACTGTTGACTATTACCTATTATCTTATAACTTAAAACTTAACTATAAATTTAATTTAGTTTTTATTTCATATAATTGATAACTTCTTTCTTTTGAGTACCACTTAATGGACAGTTAGCTGATATTATGCTTTATATATTAAGCTCTTTCAAAATTAAAAAAATATACAAATTTGAGTCATGAAATAGAGGTGCAAGTTAAATTCTCTCAATTTGAAAATGGCCCTTGTGGAACAGCTGACAGGAGCATGTCAGCTTTCATGGTTTGCTTTTACTATAAAGTAAAAAAAACTAACTAAAGTAACTAACTAGAAACTTAAACTATAAAGTAAAATACTTTATAATAAAGTATTTTTATAGGATTTTTTGTGATCCCATGTAAAATAACTGTCCTTTTGCATTTATTTAATTTGACACCATAAAAATGTAAATACAATAAAATCTTTGATTGCTAAAAAATTGATAAACACTGTGTCTATGAAATTGGTATTTTATAGTCCTCATGTTTAACAGCAACACCCTTTTTAAGCAATTAAAAAAGTCCATTTGTGTCTTTTCGGCTAGTTTTTAGAAACCTTATGTATAACTTTTTTGTTATATACAACAATGACAAATGTCAGGTTTCCTACTATCCTTTCAACTTTATAATAGTCGTATTCTAGAAATGTTGTGAAATAAAAATTTTAATTTGGTATTTTTCTTGGTCTGAGGATTCACTATAAGTCTATACCATAGATTACAATAAGACCAAATAGATGGGCTATGCCTATCTTGCCAACATTGGGGCAGGTGAAGCCAGGTCCGCCATGTTGTCGTGGGATAGAAACTCAAAACTACGCTCCGATTAGTGTAAAAATTCAGTTCTTCCCGTTTCAATCAACTCGTGATTTACCCTACTTAGAATAAAGAAAATACTTTGAAACTTTGTATGAGTGAAGTCAATAAGCTATGGATGCCTGTGGTATCATTCAAATGTTCAAAAAAAATTAGTTTTGCAATTTAAATAATTAAATAAAGTCGAGAATTATGTTTACATTTTAAAACTTGACATAAAAAAGTTAGTCGGCTGCTACTTTTGCCGTTTTTTTTGGTCAGGCAAGTTTAAAAACGGTGGAAAATGTTGTTGAATAGTTGAAGTTTTCAGAACATATTTTCTTTTTTAATTAGCTCTTATGGTTTGGCCGAAAGTTATTGTTTGTGAGCCGTTAGTTTACGAGTGCCGCGACCGCTTGGAGCTCAATGCTCCGTGCCGGGCCATCTGTTTCCTCGTATCGTACATTATAGCATATTATAAAAAGTGAGTAGAATACCCTTTATTTGTACTTGTTTACAGTAATTACTTCAAATAAAATCACATAAGTTATGTAATTAAGGAAGGAATTCAATCTGAGTCTATACTCTAAACTAAGAATAACTAAGACAGGGTGTTCCAGCAGCCTTGAAAATCGGGGAAGAGCGGGGAATTATGCTTGAATTTTACCTGCCTTGAAAAGGGCGGGAATTATGCTTGAATTTGTAGAAAATCGGGAGTTTTGATATTTTTTTATACCGCTGGCGTTTCTAATGCAAGACGCCCACTGTGACCGTCCCCGGCCTTTTTGTCAAAATACACGCAATCAAATGGACACCAGCCCACTGCGGGCGGCCCCGGCCTTTTTGTGAAGTCTAAATACACGCAATGAAATGGACACCCGCCCAACTGCAGGCGGCCCGGCCCGACCTTTTTGTGAAGTCGAAATACACGCAATCAAATGGACACCCGCCCAAACTGCGGGGCGGCCCGGCCCGGCCCATTTTGAGAAGTCGGAATACACGCAATCAAATGGACACCCTCACACTGCGGGCGGCATGGCCCGGCCTTTTTTGTGAAGTCGAAAATACACGCAATCAAATGGACACCCGCCCAACTGCGGGCGGCCCGGCCCGGCCATTTTGAGAAGTCGGGAATACACGCAATCAAATGGACACCCGCACACTGCGGGCGGCATGGCCCGGCCTTTTTGTGAAGTCGAAATACACGCAATCAAATGGACACCCGCCCACTGCGGCCGGCCCGGCACAGCCCGGAAAGACTCGGCCCACACGGCACCCCGAAGAGCCAAACCGAGGCTGAATAGGCCGGGCCAGTCGCAGTTGGTGGGTTGTCCATTTGATTGCGTGTATTTCGACATCACAAAAAGGCCGGGCCGGCCGCAGTGGGCGGGTGCTAGGCTGGATGTGAACCCGGCCCGGCCTTTTTGGGAAGCCGAAATACACGCAATTCAAATGGACACCCACCAACTGCGACCGGCCCGGCACAGCCCGGAAAGACTCGGCCCACACGGCACCCGAAGAGCCAACCGAGGCTGGATAGGCCGGGCCGGCCGCAGTGGGCGGTGCTAGGCTGGAGTGAACCCGGCCCGGCCTTTTTGTGAAGTCGAAATACACGCAATGAAATGGACACCCGCACACTGCGAGCGGCCCGGCCCGGACCTTTTTGTGAAGTCGAAATACACGCAATCAAATGGACACCCGCCCAACTGCAGGCGGCCCGGCCCGACCTTTTTGTGAACTCGAAATACACGCAATCAAATGGACACCCGCCCAACTGCGGGCGGCCCGGCCCGGCCTTTTTGTGAAGTCGGAATACACGCAATCAAATGGACACCCGCACACTGCGGGCGGCCCGGCCCGGCCTTTTTGTGAAGTCGAAATACACGCAATCAAATGGACACCCGCCCATTGCGCCCGGCCCGGCACAGCCCGGAAAGACTCGGCCCACAACGGCACCCGAAGAGCCAACCGAGGCCCCGGATAGGCCGGGCCAGTCGCAGTTGGTGGGTGTCCATTTGATTGCGTGTATTTCGACATCACAAAAAGGCCGGACCGGCCGCAGTGGGCGGTGCTAGGCTGGAGTGAACCCGGGCCCGGCCTTTTTGTGAAGTCGAAATACACGCAATGAAATGGACACCCGCACACTGCGAGCGGCCCGGCCCGACCTTTTTGTGAAGTCGAAATACACGCAATTCAAATGGACACCCGCCCAACCTGCAGGCGGCCCGGCCCGACCTTTTTGTGAACTCGAAATTACACGCAATCAAATGGGACACCCGCCCAAACTGCGGGCGGCCCGGCCCGGCCTTTTTTGTGAAGAGTCGGAATACACGCAATCAAATGGACACCCGCACACTGCGGGCGGCCCGGCCCGGCCTTTTTGTGAAGTCGAAATACACGCAATCAAATGGGACACCCGCCCATTTGCGCCCGGCCCGGCACAGCCCGGAAAGACTCGGCCCCACACGGCACCCGAAGAGCCAAACCGAGGCCCGGATAGGCCGGGCCAGTCGCAGTTGGTGGGTGTCCATTTGATTGCGTGTATTTCGACATCACAAAAAGGCCGGACCGGCCGCAGTGGGCGGTGCTAGGCTGGAGTGAACCCGGCCCGGCCTTTTTGTGAAGTCGAAATACACGCAATGAAATGGACACCCGCACACTGCGAGCGGCCCGGGCCCGACCTTTTTGTGAAGTCGAAATACACGCAATCAAATGGACACCCGCCCAACTGCAGGGCGGCCCCGGCCCGACCTTTTTTGTGAACTCGAAATACACGCAATCAAATGGACACCCGCGCCAACTGCGGGCGGCCCGGCCCGGCCTTTTTGTGAAGTCGGAATACACGCAATCAAATGGACACCCGCCCAACTGCGGGCGGCCCGGCCCGGCCTTTTTGTGAAGTCGGAATACACGCAATCAAATGGACACCCCCGCACACTGCGGGCGGGCCCGGCCCGGCCTTTTTGTGAAGTCGAAATACACGCAATCAAATGGACACCCGCCCATAGCGGGCGCCCGGCCCGGCACAGCCCGGAAAGACTCGGCCCACACGGCACCGAAGAGCAACCGAGGCCCGGATAGGCCGGGCCAGTCGCAGTGTTGGTGGGTGTCCATTTGAATTGCGTGTATTTCGACATCACAAAAAGGCCGGACCGGCCGCAGTGGGCGGTGCTAGGCTGGAGTGAACCCGGCCCGGCCTTTTTGTTGAAGTCGAAAATACACGCAATGAAATGGACACCCGCACACTGCGAGCGGCCCGGCCCGACCTTTTTGTGAAGTCGAAATACACGCAATCAAATGGACACCCGCCCAACTGCAGGCGGCCCGGCCCGACCTTTTTGTGAACTCGAAAATACACGCAATCAAATGGACACCCGCCCAACTGCGGGCGGCCCGGCCCGGCCTTTTTGTGAAGTCGGAATACACGCAATCAAATGGACACCCGCACACTGCGGGCGGCACGGCCCGGCCTTTTTGTGAAGTCGAAATACACGCAATCAAATGGACACCGCCCATTGCGCCCGGCCCGGCACAGCCCGGAAAGACTCGGCCCACACGGCACCCGAAGAGCCAACCGAGGCCCGGATAGGCCGGGCCAGTCGCAGTTGGTGGGTGTCCATTTGATTGCGTGTATTTCGACATCACAAAAAGGCCGGACCGGCCGCAGTGGGCGGTGCTTGCTAGGCTGGAGTGAACCCGGCCCGGCCTTTTTGTGAAGTCGAAATACACGCAGTCAAATGGACACCCACCACTGCGACCATCGGCCCGTAGCACGAGCCCGGGAAATGACTCGGCCCACACCGGCAAAACCCGAAGAGCCCAACCGATGGCTGGATAGGCCGAGGCCGGCCGGCAAGTGGGGACGTGTGCTAGGCTGGAGTGAACCCGGCCGGCCTTTTTGTGAAGTGTCGAAAATAACACGCAATCAAAGTGGACACCCACCAACTGCGACCGGCCCGGTCCAGCCAGGCCGGAACCGGGTCGCAGTGGGCGGGTTTTGCATTTTGATCGTATGCATTTTGAACAGGAGTATAAAAGATCCGGGCTGGGCTGGACCGGGACGCGCGGGTCGCAAAAAAAAAAGTGGGACGCCGTGCTCAACACAAATGAAAGATATTGAAGCAAACAGTTTGTCATTATGTTCACCATCGATGTGGAAATTGGACAGTGATACAAAGGAAAATTTGGACAGTAAAACCTCGCTCTCTGTATGCAGATCGCCAAAAATGGCGTTGTAGATAGTTTAGACGAAGAAGATGGCATTTTTACTTATACTCCCTTAATGTCTAAATGTAATTTGAAGAGTGGCTAAATAACCTAGGACGCGAACTATATATTTGACTAGTTTATAATAAATTGCGCCATGTGTATGACAATGAGGTTACGAATATCTTTGAAACATAGTGGATGGGAATAGACTTATATGTTTCAATTTAATGGAACTACTCCGAAAAAACGTGATCATGTGATCAATTTATGCGCTTGTAAACAATATGCGATGGCCTATAGGATTTATTTTTAATCTTATTTGAGTTATATTATAATTAATACAACACTTTTTTTAGTAATTTAGTAGTGTTCTATTTACCCCTTGCGCTGATAACCTATTATATTGTTGTTTTCATTGTTCCATACTTATTGTCCAATAGCCCTTATTTGTTTTTTAAAATCTAAATCTTGTAGCAATGAGTAAAAGGTAGACAATATACAATCGTTAGGTAATTGTCCAATTGTTAAAAAAGTTTTAATATATTTCAACACATGTTTTCTAAAGAGGAGTAGTAACACTTTTTCTGTCGACAAAATTGTATTTTTAACACAAAAATAAATTGTAAAAAGGGTTCAAACCATTTTTAATAACCCAAATGTTTTGGATTTTTTGAGTTTAATCCTTTTTTTTACTCAAAATTGAATATTAAATATATTTTGTATTTATTTTAACAGTTTCATTTTCTTTTATCTATGTAAAGACTTAATTCATTCCACCTAAAACTAACCTTAACCCTCAACTGTGGGTTTAGGATTAGTATTGGGTTTGAATGTTTGAAGAGTGTGAACCTGTAAAACTTCTTTAACTTAAAAGTAAAACTGGTTTTCTCTTACTATCCTGTGATTTATTGAGGGTTTGTTTTCAGACATTCTCAAATAAAAAAAAAAAATGCGGAAATCATTTATCCTATTTGAGGATATTAAAAATGTATTTAGGTAACAAACTAAAGTACTACAATATAAATCATTAAATTAGGCTATTGGTACTTTAACTAAATGGTACTTTTGTCTAATCATAATTTTGTATAGGACCTACATACGTTGTATTTTTACTATTTTTTGTAATAGTAACATTACACTGAAATTCATTTTAAACCAAAATCTAACATGCCACCATCTAAGCATTAGTGATTGTTTAAATAATTACAATTAACATACTTTTATATAGGGTACGGATTACAGTTTTAGCACAAGTATTTGTCTGAACACAAGGAAGTTCACATTATAAGTTTATAGTTTTCTGAAAAAAGAAACCATCATTTAATGTAAATTTTTCAACAACGAGATATTATACAAATGATGTTAATAATGTAGTACAGGCAACAATTAGTAATTTAAACAAGAGGCCTTAAATATGTGAGAAATCCATTATGATGTTACATGGCAAAGTAAACAACCTGACTTTCCGTGACTTGATTTTGGCTTGTAAAATTGTTAGCTGTTACCGATAAAGAGCCAAAACAGTACAACGACGTGACTATACGCCTTGAATTTATATAATTTTTGAGCATTGAAAAACCCTTGAAAATGTGCTATGAATTTTAGACATTTGGTCAAATTACTTGGAACACCCTGTTAAAGAGTTTATTCATGCGTATTTATTTTTTGCATATATACTATATAGTATGAGCAAAGTTTGTATACTGCGGGAGTTAAAAATTATTAGATGAGGGAAAACAATGTACATTTAAACCTATATAATCCCTTCCAGCTCAACATAATATTCCCAAAATAGTAATATCTTGAATAGTTTATGTTACATATTGATAAATACAAAGTGTAAAAAGGTTTAATAAAATATTTTGTTAAGTCTGTAAACATTTATATATACAATTAGCTACAAGGGCTAATAAGTAAAATTTATGTGGAGATGGAATTAGTAATAAAAGTATAGAAAAAAATTACTTAAATGTACATTTCAAACTCATGTTAAATTAATTTAACTAATCTGTAATTAATTACTCAAGTTGAGAAGAGGAGGAGAAGTTTTTAAGTTGCAATATATTATGAAATGTATAGTTTATTGACCTTTCGTTTATTACGCTTTATGTCACAACAGTTCCGAATTCTGAGGAAATTGATCCTGAAAGGAACAATCTTCTGGTGTGAAAGTTTAATTTTTTTTTTCCTTTTTATTGAAGCATTCACAAAAGCAACAACATGACCACAACAATAAACAAGTTAAACCAAGAACTAAACAAACGAAGAGTGTATTAGGCAACACGAGCCGAAGCACAAGCGTCAGTAAGCAGAGTGTATAGCAGTGATCCACTACAGTAAGCTCGGACAAGGGCGAAAGTGCGAAGAGCGGGGTAGGCACAGTCGAGTAGCAGTACCTACAGTTATCGGGTGACATCACACGCCCGCAGCCGCCATAGTTGTTGAGTAATTAGCCGCTTCCGCAGATGGCTTTCACCTGCGAGCATCCGAATATTGTCTACTAATCTATAAAGTCTTATTGTAATCTCATGGTCTATATACACAAAATCTTAAAATAGTACGAGGTAAATTTTCTGGTATTTAAGTCGAGACATGTAATACGCCCTGAGTGGGCTAATATGTATATGTATAATATACAAAAATAAGAGATTAGTCTTTGTGCAATTTAAATGTCAAGAAATGTGAATTTTATTAATATACAGTTTGGAGCGTTTTAACAGGTAAACGTTAAACATGGACGATAAAAACCTGTTAGTATAGACCATCAGCGATTGTCCCAAGAAGAGTAGACGTAAAAGGTTCCAATCAGGCAATCAAAGTGATAGCATATGTATCAAGCTAAGGACCTTAAAAATGTATTGTTAATAACTTTAATTATTTAGTTTTTTAGTGTTATGTAGACATAGATATAATATTAACGTATAGTATAAATCATTTAAGACACAACTTCATGGAATTATTTTTGAATGTGTCAGCTAGGTGTACAATTTGATATCTGGTTTAAGTTCTAGTAGCCAATTTAT
>NW_025783769.1:0-27262 GCF_021130785.1 Homalodisca vitripennis
CCCTCGGCGAACGATGGAACAGGTTTCAGCAATGAATCCAATTCACAATAAGTCGAAATCAATTTCCTAAACATTTCATAAATTATGTATTCCAATCTAAATCAAACGTCAGGAAGATTAAATTCATTAAGATATATATTCATATGATTACACTCATAACAATATTATTCATAAAACATTGTGAAACCACTACAACAACCATACAACCTGTGACACCTAACCCACAGAAGTCCGTCTGCATCCCCCCTATACCAAAATTTTCTTTACATTCAAAATACTTATAGAATGATCATCCTACAGAGACCCCTATTGCTTGAAGATGTATAGAGGAAATTCAAACGATCAAAAAAAGATTACAGAATTTTTAAATAATACCAAAGATATTATATACCCCTATTACCAGTATTAAAAAATATATCACTTACTAGATAACCATAATTTAAAAATATTGCAACAAGCACAACCGGTATAAATTTTTATTTGTCTGAATTAACCTGGTATTTTCGCACATTGTGTTTGATAGTTTTTGTTAATACATAATTATTACAACTGATTTAATATCGGTAAATTTAAATTGTAAAATCATAATATGAAACAACCTTTCTAACGTCCTATACATTCCTGTTCACCGTAAAAAACAATTTAAAAATTTGCATTTTTCCAGATTACCAGGAAAATATAGAAAGCAGTTTCCTAGTATAATTTTCATATATCTTGCAAGTAGTCCATAATACAACTGAATTTTTCCACCCTGCCGTACAACAAGAGAAGTAAAGACATATATCATATTATCTCAAGCGAAATACTTCACAATGGAGTTCATAATTTATAAGCTTCCCCCCAAGTTTATATAATATACTTAACATATCAAAATTATAATATATAATCGCTATATAATAACCAAATTTTGAAGAGAAGTTAATAATTTAAACAATTAGCGGGTCAATCCTAGTAATATTTTACAACGATAAATATTATAAATCTTATTGCTAAATTAATATGAAATTTGACACATAAATTCCAATTTCTAAATCAAAAATCATAAAGAGGCTCTGCAAAAACAACAAATATTAATTATTATTAGGAGTATTTCAGTATTTTTTGAATTTTCCTGTTTTTTTTCCTCGGAATTAAAGATTTTTTTGAAATTAATCTAATCCTACGATACTCGAAAAGTGCAATAATAAAAAGGACAATTTTTGTCCAATTACATCGTTGGTATATCACGGGAATGGAACAATGTAAGGTTAATCAAATTATTTTACATCGATGGTAATTGAGAAAGATATTGGCCACAAGGTTTAATTATCTAGTCGTCATTATGTTGGCAAAATGGTAATCACATTTGGCTTTTGGAGTTTGTTGGAGACACTAAATATTCTGTAGGTATATTAAGTGCAAAAACACGTGGCTTGTAAGTGGCTTTTCAATTTAGCTACTATTTTTTTCTCAAAGCAAATTAGGTATCATAAACACAATATTAATTATGGTTTAACAGTATTTAGATGATAGATATTGATTATGATTGAGACGTCTTTACAAAAATATAAAATTATTATTCTGAGAAAGCACATGAATTGCAATTCCAAAACCACAAAAATCAACTTGAAGTCGTTTTAAATCATAATAATATATAATTGCATTGCTTGTTATATTAAGTATATTGGATAAATTTTAATCTCATTATTAATACCTATGAAATACGTGTTTAAGTTTTCTTCCACATATTAGGCAGGATGAAGTAAGATTTTTCCTGATATAATGATAATGTATAGTATTCTTATCTTTTTTATTCTATCGCGTTAAAAAAATTGTTGGTTTTGAGTATTACGGTCATTTACTAGGAGAAAAAACTAATGTCACCAAATGCAAGATGTCAGAATAATAAAGTTCTATAGACAAGAACAATCTTTCTTGTTTGGTCGACTTGTTCTTGCAGTTGCTTTCTTTAGATGTTAGATGCAAAAATGTTATGTTATTTAAAATTGAAAGGGAAGTGAAAGGTGTTCACGTTTGATACAATTAGCTAGCGTTATTCATTTAATAAAAAGAAAAATGACGATATATATATATTTATATATATATACAGGGTTGTCCAAAAAGTCCCGGGTCGGTTAAATATTTAACAAAATATTTAAAATAGAGCTACAAAAATCTTACACAAAGTTACTGGACATTAAAATCTATTTTATCACATATTCAGTGATCCGCTACTTCCTCAAGGGGGCGGCCCGCTAGGAGTCAGAAGAAAATCTTAAATGTAAGCATAGGTTGATATTGCATATCAAATATAAAAACGTCTCTTTATTAGTAGAGTACAGAGCCGCAAACCCGACCTCAAACGGATAAACCGGAGTCAAAAATGACAGCCGTTCAAAGATGGCTTGACTTTGCAACTTAGGTTAATGTAAAAAATAAACTGATGAGCTTTTTGATTTTAACTTTACTAACCCAAAACTCCGATCCCTCTCAGAAATAACGGAACTTATTGTTCTGCAACAAACAATTAATTGTAAACAGTTTTGGGTAAACATACTCAAGTTTTTGATCAGGGAGGCTTTAAGCAGAACACATCCGTAGGAGTAACTCCTAATGGACCAATGATAACTTTTTTCAATTTCAACACAGAGTTTATTAAGAGTAGGTTTTGCACTAAATTTCAATCCTATATATTAGTTTATTTTACAAATGACCGTTAAAAACCATATTTATTTCAAGCAACTTCCAGAATCCCTTGGGCCTGGTTGAGTATAAATTAATAACATGTCCTTGCAATTAGCATTCCTCACGGCATAGTATAGTAAAACTATATGCATTAAATTTAGACCCGTGCTAAATATTAGTATTGTGTGCAAATTCTCTCTATACCATACGTTTAAACATACCTTTGATGCTTGAGCTTCCAAAAGTAATATTAACATTTTAATTGTTTTGTTTGAATTTGCTGTATAAAATAAACAACTAAGCAAAATATACATAATAAACTGCACCTTATTCTCAGAGTATTCAATTTTCACTAATCATTATCACTTATTTAAACTATTATTATTATTATTAGTTTATAATTTAATAACCCTTTGTTGACGTCATACCAACTTTATTAACGCCCTGACAATTTTAATCAGCGAGATACATAGTTCCATTGTGTGGAAATTACATTTATACGTAAATCATGTCATCATTTGTGCAGATAAGATACACGTATTAATTACAGGTGACTGATTACACTGGACCGTCCCGGGAGCCATCAATAGATTGATTGCCTCTGGCTCGATAGATTACAGATAGATTACATATTGTGCACTTATCAATCTGTTATCTGCTGCTAAAAGAATTTAAACACAAATTCCAGCACAGCAAAACAGTTTTACATACCTCTTTGAGTGATATTAATCCCAAACAATACTTCACATAACGTAGCTATGTCGGAAAGGGTTGTTACAGTGTAAATATTTGAGTTAAGCTCCAGTTTGTTTTCCTCTTAGTTGTAGGTTTCTGTATTCTTGCTCTGTGATAATATCAGATTGAGCTATACTCACTATTCAGTTTGTCAGTTCGTAAAGTGTTCAGATAAACCGGAAGTACCTGGTGCCGATCAGGAAGTCGGGAACGGTTTATAAAATGGACATGGCAAATAAAGTATACCTACATATTTGCACACTTAATGTATAAAACACCTAAAAATAGTGAAGTGGTTTCCACTAAAAGCGTTCGGGAGCGGTTTATGGAATAAACATGACAAAGTTACATCTACATATTTGCATACTTTACAGCGTTATAAGTATAAAAATGTGCTTCAAAATAGTTAAGTGGTTTCCGCCATAAATATTTTCAAGAAATGCACTAAATATTAAGCACCAAAAAGTCTTTTATAGTAGATTATTATTATATTTAATAGGATTATAAACGTCAACCAAAACTGCCAATTACTGGTAATATCAGACTTTTACAAAACAGTATTAAACAAGTTGCAGCGAATTCTGCAGTTCATAACTGGCTTCAAACGGATTATGATTGTCAGCTTAAAAGTTGTTAGTTAACCGTCTGAGATTAGTCGGAACAATAACTTCCCTAGATTGCGACAAAAGGGATTCATTTTAACTGAGAGAGAACAGCGATCTCATTGTGTTTGGTAATGAGGTAACTTGGAAAACTCTGGAGTTTTAAAGGACAATTGGCGCAGTGAATGTTGATTAGAACTACCAGAAATAAAGTTTTCCACATAATTTCCTAAGGAACGCCAATCATCTTAATTACACAGCTATGATGTATTACTGTTTACATAGCTTATACCTCCCACTATCGCACAAGCATGCCTGAAATAAATGTTTAACACTTAACGTGCCTGCAACACTCTCCGGAACTGATCATTGGATGCTATGCGATGAACTAGTTTTAAACAGTTGTAGTTTACCTTTCTAACCGAATTAAAATTATATAGACCCAACAGGGATCACTTCTGGCTGGATTATACCTACCAGTTGAACCCACCACTGGGCACAGCAAAAACCGATGTGCAACTTCAATCTGGGCAACCTTATGGATGTCCAGTAGCGGCACATCACTAACCGCAAATGTTGAGATTCTGGGGTTCATGGGCAATTCGATAGGTCTAGTGTACTGTGGAAGATGACTGTTGGAGTTGGTGGGGGTTTGTTCCCTTACCTCAGAGGTTCTTGTTAACCTCAAAAAAGGGTGTGCCACCCCCTGCCTACTTTTGACTGGAGAGGCTGGTTCAGACCTGGCCTCCCCTTCTTCCAGGATGACTTTGAGATGTAGTGCCCTAATTCTTCCTCACGGATCTCGATAGGAGGCGGCCCCTACTCCCTAACCTTACCCATCCAGAATATCCTATCACTCCGGAAGCAGCGCAAAGGTTCTTACAGGACTAAGTGCAATTGATCAAGCTTCTTGTCCTAAGAGAACAAAAAAAAGATATATGCAGTAGTTAAACAACACATGCTAATTTTTAAACTCTTTACTTTAACATTGAGGTTATTCATTAGGATTTATTTACAAGTCGCGATTTCCATGGTTAATGCATTGTTAAACGTACACTGGTATTAAGAAACAACGTGGATATACACGTACGTATAGGGTTAAAACATAATTAATGAAATCCTCCCTGGCGTGTCGTAAAGTTTTAAAAAAGAAAGAAATAGTGGTAGGGCGTTGCGTTGAGCCATTACTAAAAGATGGATTTTATCGTGCTAACTCTTGCTCATGCCCACAGATTTATTTGTATTTATATTATTATAAGGTTTTGTATTATAATGTCTTTATGTATTTTTCTGAATTCATGTTCATGTTATGCGATATTCTTACTTTGTCTTTTGTGCTTACGTAACAAGCTGTAGTAATAAAAATAAAATACCAGGTTATAAGTTATAATAACTAACATTGTAACATGGACTTAATAACGGAAAATTAAATATGTAAACTAATAAAATTTTCAACCATGGAATAGAAATTAATTAATAATTTACTTGAAGCATAAGCCATAAACAAATTTACCGATTCTTACTTTAACATATATGAATAATATGAATTTATTTATTATATTTATAACACAATTTTCGTTATTATTTGAATGTCTTGTAACCTGGACGTTGTAAGGATTAATAGTATAACAATTAATGCACCTAAAAAACTTGAGTTTGTTACTGTTAAAAATATTAAGACCTTCATAATTTCTTGATTTACTGCCGGTCTAGCCGGACTAGTGATTTTATTTAAGACAGTTGCATGACCATTCTGTGTGTTGTAGGAATATCCAGCATTTAATGTCAGGCTTGACTTTACTTTAATATCTGTGTCGTTGTTAAGTGGAAATCACGCAGAAACCCATGAGGATGGGTTTGAAAGAAAAAAATAAAATTAACGTATTTCGTATGCTATTTTGTAAATGTATAACGTTATCCTCCCTTTTCTTGTCAGCAATCTACCTACTTAGTTACTTAAAAATATTGACTTTCTTTACAATTTACAATAATTAATTTTACAATGCCAAATTAACTGTATTACGTAGCTCTTACTATTCTCACATTCAATCCTTTCAGTATTGAAGTTACCAAATCTTTTTGCACTAAATAATTAATAAAAAGCTTCAACAAAAATATAATACAAGTAAATCAATTAGTAAATTACAAAGCAATCTGTTTATAAACCAAGCCTGACTTCATCCAATACTACAATCAAAGATGACTCACGTCTTCAGAAACAGTTTTTCTTCCTGTGTTATACTTTTGTGAAATAGGTCTTTTGTGAGCAATCATATTATTTGTATGCCAATGTCATTTAAAAAAAAATGATTTGTATGCACAAACACATAATTACTTTAGGTCAATTAATTTATTTTCAATAATTTTAAACTTAACCTTAGTACCTGAAGATGAATTCCCAGAATTCGAAATGTAAATAGTATGAAAAATAAAAAGTTTAAAAAGTGTTGAAAGTTTTATAATTTATATACATATTTATCAAACACTTTTCTAGGATACATACTCTAATATTAATAGTTTATATGTTCTCATCAGTATTAATAGTTTACATATTCGGATACTAAGCTTTAAACACGTTTAATCTTCTGAATTTATATTCGTATGATTACGTTATAATTATTTTATAAAAAAAAGTTAAGAATCTATTATTCATCACAAATTAAATGCAGGTATAATTAAAGTGTTACATTCATTTCAATAAAGTTATTTATTCAGTAATATTATTTTCGTTATGTAATGAAATATGTGTTGAGATATTTCATTTATATAAAATACACGAACTTGGTACTTTAGTGTCCCTACTTTGACCTATGTAAATTTGTGATCTTCCAGATAAAACCATTTTTATTCTAAGATCTATGCTAGTAACAGATATCCTTCACAAGAGTCTAAACACGGGAAGTGAAAACTCGCTTCTGTAGACGTGACCGGAAAGCCTTCCTTGATCAGGTTATTGGATGAAGTTCAGGTTTCGTTTATAAACAGTTTGTTCGTCACTTTCTACTTCATTTATTTGGTTTATATGTGCTGTGTTTAATGTTTCAGTAATTACTTAACAATACAGATTTATAACTTAAAATTTTAGAAACAATTAAATAGTAAATAAACAAAAGCTATGTAATATTGGCAATTGCACAGTAGATTATTACTAACTATTGGTAATCCTTTTTAGTTCTTTTTTTAAGGTTAATTTTTATAAAAAAAGTCTGTTGGTATGGTACAAATTAGGATGAAGTTATTTTTAATGGAAATGCTATGTTTTTATATTCTAAAAAAAAATTGTTATTCTATGTATTTTCTTTTCAAATAATTAGATATTAAGGATATATTAAATTTATCTGAGCTGACATTGGATGTTATAATACATATTTCTAAAACACACAAAATGGTAATATAATGTTATATGATAAAACAGTACGCCGGTAATTACTAAGTAAAGTATGGCATTTAAACTTTGTCTCAATTGTATTTGTACCAAACTGAAATATATTTTATATACTTAAGTACATTATTATACCTACCATTAGTGATTACACGTTCAGGTTACAAAAAAATAAGAAAGAAAAAACCTTAACCAAACAATATTTAGGAAAGTCTCGATAATCTGCAAGCCCTCTGATTATAGCCTGAAGCTAGAAACTTTCATCACAGTATCCACATCATTAAAATCTCAATCGTAAGTTATGAATGCACATACATATCAATGGCTTGTACAGAGTAGGAAATAATTAATTATATCCAATTTTGTTCAATCTGTACACTTCTGACTTTTCCAGGTGTGTGCAGTTTTGTATACCCCATTTATTGCCAGCTGCACTTGTCTTATGACCCGGACAGGTTGGTCGAGGATATCGGTCGAATTAACACTGGTTTACTTAGTGTGGGTCTGTGGTCGGTGACTAATAAACTTCAGCTCAAAACAGACAAGTGCACAGTTCTTTATGTAGCCCCACACACTAGTTTACCGACCCTCGGCGAGACTAATATACAGATCAGGCAGTGTGGCAGTAGTCTGGCAGTGTGTGTCAAAGTGAAAAACTCTTGTGGTCTCACACACACACACACACACACACACACACCACACACACACACACACACACAAACAACTATTTTATGTATTGACAATAAATAACATCGGGTAAAAAAGCTTCTATATTTTGTGCGATTTTATTCACAAAACTTCAGGAAGCATAAACATGAGAATATAAAAACAAGAACAAAAACACAACTAGTCATTAAAATAGCTACACACACACAACTCCCTGAACGCAAAACTAAAAAAACTCAATTAGTTTTCGCTCATACACAAGGAATTCAGAAAAAAAAAATACACTTAGCTTAAATTTAAATGGGTTAGGCCAATAGAATTTTTAAATTACCCGATCTGCTTATTAGAGATTTTTAGATTTTATCTTATTTCAAATTCTTATTTAATTCCTGAAGGTTGACAACAGTCTTCAATTTTCTCTTTTTGTGCTCAAAAGGATATTTGGGCAATGGCTTTTCGTTGTATTTATGAATAATATAAAATCTGTATCCTGAGATTTTGAATCTAAGATGGTTAGATGTTTGTCCAATGCTTTGTTTATTGAAAAATGTAGAAATAATTAATATGTTGATAAATTAAATTTCTTATTTCTGCCAATTATGGGATATGTTAAACCAGTTACGACATTTTTGAATTCCCTTTTTTTTATTTTTTAGGAACTGCAACGTGGTAAGTTGCACGTTTCACATCCGTTAGAAACTGGTTATTGTACTTTAGCTAACTAGGTTCACAAATTTATTCTTCATATTTGGAGGTACGCTATAACAATAAAAATTTGGGTATATGGAGAAGAAATAATACGTTATGCCAATTTTAATAATACTGTTAATTTTTTATAGTCCAGGAAAACATTGTGTAATACACTTTGGTTCTGTTTTATAAATTGAAGCTACTTTAGTTGATAGTTCTCTTTTGCAATACGTTTGTTTTTTAATTTTTCTATGGGGCATACAGATCTTTAATTTTGCTTACACCAATCAATATATTTTCTGAAATAGTATTATTATAGATTTAGGAGAATATTGATGAAAGTTTTTTAAAAAACAAATACATTGGTGGTTGTGATCAATAAAAAATACAATTCTTAAGTAACCGTATATGGCTTTTGAGAATTTAAGATTGCTATGAAACATTTATATTGAGAGTAAAAATTTGTTTCAATTATTTTTATTTTTATATAAATATTCTATGGTGTCCGTGTGTTTGTGTCTTACTACAGTTATGTACAAACCGACAGTAACATCTATCATTTCAGATCATAGAAATTTTAAATTACCATATGATCTCTGGTATACATATAGGCCTAGCCCTATATAAATCATGCTCCACGGGTCTTAAAAAATTCACTTTATGGACTTATATAGTTGGACCGAAAAATACTAACATGATCATAGGTATACATTTTTTTACTGTTAATTGTTTTTTTATAGTTTCGTCTTTTACTTTTGTTATGTCGTATGGAAACTATTTTACAATGCAAACTATATTTTTAAAGTAATTTTAAACATACCTTTTCCGAATTCCTTTGTCCGTTACAGGCATTAGCAACTTTAACTGCAGAGCTAGTTTGGTTTTGTAAAATATTAATTACTTCTCTACGGTCTAAAATATGAGTGTTAGTAATAATTAAAACTAGTTTTATGTATAGGTGCCAAATTTTGTCATATTTCATTGCGTAATTGAATGTTTATGGTTAATTTCTGTTACGTATTCATAGTCATGTCACTATTTCAAAATTAAACGAACATTTTCTATTATATATATATATATTATATATATATATATATATATATATATATAAATGAGTTGCTTACAACCAAGATGGCCTTGAACATACTTTTCAATGTAATATACTCATTATGTAATATTCCGTAATTGCTTTATTTATGATACATACATCAAACCTTATACCTGTTGGCTTTACCTTTCCCTTTAGGCATCTTCCCGTCCCAAACGTTCTTGTTCCTCTACTGTCATATTTAGGTCAGTGGATCAGTACAAATGTTTGCTAGGTACCAGAAAATACTAAGTTCATAGTTAAAGAATGTTTTAAACGCCATGTCACTGTAGCATTCATATTGCCATAATTCTCGTTTATTTGTGCTTCACTATTAAAAGTTACATATACAGATACTACGCTTTCAATAAGATTTCTCGTATGAAATTTATATTCATATTACATTAATAATAATAATATTTCCAAAAAAAGTAATGATTTATTATTTATCACATATTAAATGCTGGTATAATGAAGTGTTACATTAATTTCAATAAAGTTATTTATTCAGTAATATCATTTTCGACTTGTAATGAAATATGTATCGAGATATTTCATTATATTAAAATACACGAACTTGGTACTTTAGTGTCCCTACTTTGACCTATGTAAATTTGTGATCTTCCAGATAAACCATTTTCAGTTTCAGACAAGCACATTTCTTTATCTAGCCCCACACACTAGTTTACCGAACCTCGGCGCGAGACTAATAATACAGATCAGGCAGTGTGGCAGTAGTCTGGCAGTGTGTGTTAAAAGTGAAAAAACTCTTGTAGTCTCACACACACAACACCACTATTTTATGTATTGGAAATAAAATAAACATCAGGTAAACAGCTTTTATATTTTGTTCAATTTTTATTCATTAAAACTTCAGGAAGCATAAACATGAGAATATAAAAACAAGAAACAAAACACAAACTAGTCATAAAAATAGCTACACACAATCTGAATGCAAAACTAAAAAAACTCATATAGCCAACATTCTTTATCGCTCATACACAAGGAAATTCAGAAAAAATTTCATTTAGCTTAAATTTAAATGGGTTTGGCCAATAGATTTTTAAATTACCTGATCTGCTTATTAGAGATTTTTAGATTTTATCTTATTTTAATTTCTTATTTAATTCCTGAAGGTTCACAACAGTCATCAATTTTGTCTTTTTGTGACTCAAAAGGATATTTGGGCAATGGCTTTTCGTTGTATTTATGAATAATATAAAATCTGTATCCTGAGATTTTGAATCTAAGGTGGTTAGATGTTTGGTCCAATGCTTTGTTTATTGAAAAATTTAGAAAAAAATTTGATAAATTAAATTGCTATTCTGCCAATGATGGAATTTATTAAACCAGTTACGACATTATTGAATTCCTTTTTTTTTATTTTTTAGGAACTGCAACGTGGTTCTCACAAATTTATCCACATATTTGGAGGTACCCATAATATTATAGATGCTATAACAATAAAAATTTGGGTATATGGAGAAGAAAATAATACGTTATGCCAATTTTTAATAATACTGTTAGTTCTTTATAGTCTAGGAAAACATTGTGTTAATACACTTCGGTTCTGTTTTATAATTGAAGCTATTTTTAGTTGATAGGTTCTCTTTGTAATACGTTGTTTTTTTTAATTTTTCTATGGATATACAGATCTTTAATTTTGCTACTTACACCAATTCAATATATTTCTGAAATAGTATTATTATAGATTAGGAGAAATATTGATGAAAGTTTTTAAAAAACAAAATACATTTGGTTGTGATCAATAAAAATACAACTCTTAAGTAAACCGTATGGCTTTTTGAGAATTTAAGATTGCTATGAAACATTTATATTGAGAGTAAAAATTTGTTCAATTATTTTTATTTTTATATAAATATTCTATGGTGTCCGTGTGTTTGTGTCTTACTACAGTTATGTACAAACCGACAGTAACATCTATCATTTCTGATCATAGAAATTTTAAAATTACCATATGGTCTCTCGTATACATATAGGCCTAGCCCTATTTTTAAATCACGCTCCACGGTGTCTTAAAAAACTCACTTTATGAACTTATATAAGTTGGACCGAAAAATACTAAACATGATCATAGGTATACATTTTTTTACTGTTAATTGTTTTTTTATAGTTTCGTCTTAACTTTTGGTATGTCGTATGGAAACTATTTACAATGCAAACTATATTTTTTTAAGTAATTTTAACATGCCTTTCCGAATTCCTATGTCCGTTACAGGCATTAGCAACTTTAACTGCAGAGATAGTTTGGTTTTGTAAAATATTAATTACTTCTCTACGGTCTAAAAATATGGGTTTTAGTAATAATTAAAACTAGTTTTATGTTATCGGTGCCAAATTGTGTTATATTTCATTGCGTAATTGAATGTTTATGGTTAATTTTCTTTACTATTCTTAGTCCATGTCAATATTTCAAAATTAAACGAAACATTTTTCTATTATATATATATTAGAATATATTAGAGTTGTTACAACAAGATGGCCTTGAACATACTTTTCAATGTAATATACTCATTATGTAATATTCCGTAATTGCTTTATTTATGATACATACATCAAACCTTATACCTGTTGGCTTTACCTTTCCCTTTAGGCATCTTCCCGTCCCAAAACGTTCATGTTCCTCTACTGTCATATTTAGGTCAGTGGATCAGTACAAATGTTTGCTAGGTACCAGAAAATACTAAGCTCATAGTTAAAGAATGTTTAATACGCCAATGTCACTGTAGCATTCATATTGCCATAATTCTCGTTTATTTGTGCTTCACTATTAAAAGTTACGTATACGGATACTACGTTTCAATAAGATTTCTCGTCTGAATTTAAATTCATATTACATTATTGATAATAATACTGTATTTCCTAAAAAATTATTATTTATTATTTATCACATATTAAATGCTGGTATAATGAAGTGTTACATTATTTTCAATAAAGTTTTTATTCCATAATATTATTTTCGATGTTTAAATGAAGTATTTTTCGAGATATTTTATCATACAACATATCCTAACTTTGTACTTTAGTGTCCCTACTTTGACCTATGTAAATTTGTGATCTTCCAGATCCACCATTTTCTATTCTAAGAGTTATGCTAATAACGGATCTCCTTCACAAGAGTCTAACACGGGAAGTGAAAACTCGCTTCTGTAGGACGTGACCGGAAAGCCTTCCTTGATCAGGTTATTGGATGAAGTCAGGCTTGGTTTACAAACTGTTTGGTCGTCACTTCCCATTTCCTTTATAAATTTGTGTTTATATGTGCTGTGTTTAATGTTTCAGTAATTACTTAACAATACAGATTTATAAATTAAAATTTAGAAACAATTAAATAGTGAATAAACAGAAAACTATGTAATATTGGCAATTGCACAGTAGATTATTATCAACCAATTGCTAATATTTTAAAATTATTTTTTAGGTTAGTTTTATATAAGAAGTCTATTGGTATGGTAAAACCATGATGAACCTATTTTTGATGGCAAATGCTATGTTTTTTATATTCTTAAAAATGTTATTACGTGTTTCTTTTTTTCAATAATTTGATATTAAAGAATATACATATCTCTGTAATGGACACTCTGTCTATGTATGCTGACAATAAATGGTAGCCCTGTATAAAAACTCATAATTGTGTAAGTAATTATGCGTTTCAACCGCAAACATATATTCTCTTAAAGAACCTCAAATCAGAAACTTTAGAGGCCTCGCATTTGTTGAAGACCTTTAAAGCTTTCATAAAACATTTTTTCTCAAGGTCTTACATCAAAATTTAATTTTATAGTTAGGACTAAAGGGGAATTGCAGCATTTTATATTAGAAAATAAATTAAAATAATGTGGATAGGAAAACAGTTTTGGTTAATATTTTGTTATTTTTGCCCTTGAGACAATTCTACGTGAAATATAAACTGAATGAAATACCATTTCGTGAGACATGTTTTAATAAGATTGAAAATTAATAGTATTCAACCCAATTGGATTTCTACCAAAAACATAACTTAAAATGGTAATATTTTAGTTATATTAATTTTGTTATTATTAACTGCAAAAGTTAAGTAAACTTGTTTCTATTGCAAAGGACATTTATCTTTTTATTAAAATATTTAATATTGCTCATAAATAACAGATTAAACAAAACACCATTTATATATTTTTTATTATTTTGTACATATAGTGATAACAAAAACTCATTAGATTTTACGAGCTTAAATTAATAGCTATAAAACGTAAATTAATAGATACCATTTATTGGTTCAATGAGATAAGAAAAGTAAGCGGGCAATGTATAATCTATTGGTAATATATCGAGCAGCGGCAATCAGTCAACTGATATCACCAGGGATGGTTCAGTGTAAGCAGTCAGCTGTAATTAATATCTTATCAGCACAATCACGTTCTATGAATAAGGTGATTTCAACACAATGTAACTATATATATACCATTACACTGTCTTGTTGGGGCATTATTAAGGCACATGAAAGGATTGTCTATTCGGCTAAGTAGGAATAATAAATTATATTTTGAAATAATGGAACTATTATTAACTTCTTTACATTTTACGTTCTGTATAGCCTACTATAAATATATTCAGTTTTAAATTTATTAACAGACATACGCTTTTCATAAAACCTTACACTCTTTCAACTGTAACATAGATACTAAGTTTTGATTTTATACAAATTTTGGACGCCACAATATTGGAACGAAATGGGTTCTAAGCCTGGCTAAAAAAGTTATTCAATAGATGTATTATACTTTTTTAAATAAGTTCTAGCCTAGTAAATGAAAGAGAACCAAACTAAATTCTCGCCCAAAGTAAATTGGCGAGAACCAAGGACTATATCCAAATCACGAGCCGATTTTACCCTTCCTTGGTGGGAAGTTTTAACTTATTTCAGAATGTATTTCCTATACAGTTATTAATATTTAGATATCTAAAACAGTGAACGGTATTAGCCTCTTGGGTGACGTTTTGGGGAATTATTCTGCAATTGCTATCATGTGGAATACTTTAAACATATGTCTAATAAGAAAGGTTCACAACCAATTATTGTATCATTGAGAATCTATATAAGATTTTGAAAGTGTATATTTTTTATTTCCATCATTGGAGATAGCATCGATAAAATGCCTTGGTTTTTTTATGGATTAATGGCGAAGATAGGTAGACAGCTAAAAATAAATAATACTTATGATTTATTAATAATACTAAAAAAAATTTGTTGTTTTTTTATTTAAATATGTTTTTTTAATTGTAAATGTCTATTAGTATAGGGAGGGAAACAGATTTTTCCCCAAACCTCAAAAAATTTAAAGGAATTAATTCCTTGGTTATAAAATATTCAGGTTTAAACATAATTAATTGGTTTTGAATGACAACTTTTTTGGTTACTTCAATATTTGCCAACTGAAATAAGATCATTTTTGTGAATAGTATACGAAATCTTCTCCCTCCCTATACATTTTGTGTTTTAAAAAGAACAATAGAACATTCTTAATTAACAATTATATCCTAAATATTTTAAGATAATTAAGAGAAATGTCATGTATTTTAACTTTATTTTTGCGCTTGGAGTATGGACTAATCAACGAAACTTATTGAAAAACTCTGATAAGTATAAACCTGTCTTCTTTGGCCGTTTTTTCCCCCACATCGTCTATAACAACCTCAGTAACCAGATGAAGAATGTAATACACTAAGTTTTTTTCCTCACAATAGTCCTGCAAAAAAACATAGCAACACGATAAAGTGCGGAAAGTTTGAAAAACTTAAGTTTATAATTATTATGTATTCCATTGTCCGGAAGGTAATGCCATATTTGCCTCTTCTACTTATTTTGTTCAGTCCTAAGGTTCAAAGTTGTAACCTTTTCCCCCAAGAGGATTGAAAACTTCGATTAATTATATTAAATAATACCAAAACTTTTATTTTTGGGTCATTGTTGATACATCAGATCCCACCTTTGTTTCCAGCGGTATTTAATAATTTTCTTGGTGCTCATTATAAATCATTTCCCATTTGTTATGAAAAGAAAATATTTGTATTGATAATTTAAAGTCCTTTACCCCCCACATTTGTTATAGTTTATTTATAAACTTGAACGAGGACGTTTATTTGTTTATTTTTTAAAGTGTTTATTTATTAAGTTATAACATATAAGTTGTATTTAATTTATTTATATATTTATCAAGACTTTATATTTTAAATTAAGTTGTATATTATTTGTCCAACTTTAAAACTAATTTAAATTTAAAAAAGACCTTGTTACATAGATATTATGTCGTCTATTTGTTATGCAATAAAAGCAGGTCAATAAAATCCATTGGTAAATAGCACATTGATTTAAAATATTAAATTTACTTGGAAATATAAAAACAAAATAACGATTTTTCAGTATCGTTGTACCTCCAATTTATTAAAAAAAACAATTGAAAACTTTAACTAGATATAGTTTTTACTAGTTATTTTATCATAATATATTTCAGCAAAGAGAATTAAAAAAATTAATTTTGAAGCAAAACCCTGCATTCCAATCCAATATTGAACGTATTTATTAATATTTAAGAAATAAAGTTAAGGTTCTTGGATGGGAATTTTGGGGGGAATAAAAATTAACTAAATTGTTACTTTTTTTTTTTATTATTTTGGGTTGTATATTTAAGCATTAAAACGCCATAGAATATGCTTTACCGGCAGATTGCTACTTTAAAAAAAAAAAATTTTTTAAATATTATCTTCATATAATTAATAGACTAAAATTACAATTTTATAATGCATTTACAAAGATAGTGGGGGGGGGGAGTACAATGGAAAAGGTATATTATAAATCAGTATTAAAAATATCCATTAATACGTTTTTATTATGTCCGGGTGGACATATTCCCTAGGAAGGTTATTTTGATACAATTAGAAAAATCTTGTATAACATTAGAAGGAACAAATGTTTTCACTAAAGCGGCATCTTCTCTTCTTCTGGCTATGATTCATTGTTTAAAAATAAATCGTGTTAAAATAGAAACTCAAGATAAGGTCATAAAATTAATGAAAACGAATTGTATATAATGCTATTTGATTGTAATCTGAAATTTAGAAGAAAACCCGATAGTACATGCATTGCTCTCGATAAAACATGATTTTTAGTGATCTGGTGGATTGGAAAGGTCAGAGGTAGATGTGAAAACATCTGCTGTTGTTTTGCTTGATTATATCTTCGCAAGCTTATTTGGGACTTTATAAAATCATTCATCACATGCATTGGTGGTTTGAGATTGAAATTATAACCTAATTGATATTTTTGTACCTAAAATGATTTTACAAAAAAAACCAAAAACTCTGGATTACGTTCTTAAAACTCCAGGTGCATAGAGACAGCAAAATGACTCCCGAGAATTTAGTAGTGACTTAATTCAATTTTGCCGCCCGCTTGCCAGGACAGCGGGGTGTTCCTCAAGGGAAGCTGTTTATTGGTCCGAATTTTGTTCAATCTGTACACCTTCCCTGACCTTTCCAGGTTGTGATGTGCATGGGTTTTTTTAGATTATACCCCCATTTATTGCAGCCAAGCTTAAGGCACCTTGTTCTTATGACCCGGACAGGTTGGGCCGAGGATTATCGGTCCGAATTAACCAACTGTGGTTTTAACTTAGTGGTGGGTCCCCTGTGGGTCCCCGCGTTGACTTAAATGGACCTTCAGGCCTCAACAAACATGGGACAGACCAAAGTGCACAGTATCTTTTATTGTAGCCCCCACAACACTAGTTAAAAGGGGTTTTAAAACAAGAAACTATAAACACCGACCCTCGGCGACGAGACTAATATACAGATCAGGCAGTGTGGCCAGTTAGTTCTGGCAGTGTGTGGCCTAAGTGAAAACTGCAAAAACACTTAGTAAGGTCTCACACACACACCACACACACACAAACTAAATTTTTAAAAACCGGTAATTTAAATAAATAACATCAGGTGTAAACCAGCTTTTCATTATTTATTTTGTTGTGAATTTATTTTCACATTAAAACTTCAGGGACAGCATAACATGAGAATATAAAAACAAGAACAAAACACAACTAGTCATAAAATAGCTACACACATCTGAATGCAAAACTAAAAACTCAGTTAGCCACATTCTTTATCGCTCATACACAAGGAATTCAGAAAAAATTACACTTAGCTTAAATTTAAATGGGTTAGGCCAATATATATTTTTAAATTACCTGATCAGCTTATTAGAGGTTTTTAGATTTTATCTTATTTTAATTTCTTATTTAATTTCTGAAGGTTTCACAACAGTCTTCAATTTTGTCTTTTTGTGCTCAGAAGGATATTTGGGCAATGGCTTTTCGTTGTATTTATGAATAATATAAAATCTGTCATCCTGAGATTTTGACTCTAAGGTGGGTTAGATGTTTTGTCCAATGCGTTGTTTTATTGAAAAATTTAGAAAAAATTTGATAAATTAAATTCTTATTCTGCCAATGATGGGATATGTTAAACCAGTTACGAAATTATTTGAATTCCCTTTTTTTATTTTTTAGGAACTACAACGTGGTAAGTTGCACGTTTTCAATCCGTTATAAACTGGTTATTGTACTTTAGCTAACTAGGTTCACAAATTTATTTATCATATTTGGAGGTACGCATAATATTATAGATGCTATAACAATAAAAATTTGGGTATATGGAGAAGAAATAATACGTTATGCCAATTTTAATAATACTGTTAATTCTGTATAGTCTAGGAAAAACATTGTGTAATACACTTTGGTTCTGTTTTAATAATTGAAGCTACTTTAGTTGATAGTTCTCTTTGTTAATACGTTTGTTTTTTAATTTTTTCTATGGATATACAGATCTTTAATTTTGCTACACAATCAATATATTTCTGAAATAGTATTATTATAGATTAGGAGAATATTGATGAAAGTTTTAAAAAACAAATACATTGATTGTGATCAATAAAAATACAATTCTTAAGTAACCGTATGGCTTTTTGAGAATTTAAGATTGCTATGAAACATTTATATTGAGAGTAAAAATTTGTTCAATTATTTTTATTTTTATATAAATATTTTATGGTGTCCGTGTGTTTGTGTCTTACTACAGTTATGTACAAACCTGACAGTAACATCTATCATTTCTGATCATAGAAATTTTAAATTACCATATGATCTCTGGCATACATATAGCCTAGCCCTATTTAAATCACGCTCCACGGGTCTTAAAAACTCACTTTATGACTTATATAAGTTGGACCGAAAAATACTACCATGACCCATAGGTATACATTATTTTTTACTGTTAATTGTTTTTTTATAGTTTCGTCTTTACTTTTGTTATGTCGTATGGAACTATTTACAATGCAAACTATATTTTAAAGTAATTTTAACATACCTTTTCCGAATTCCTTTGTCCGTTACAGGCATTAGAAACTTTAACTGCAGAGCTAGTTTGGTTTTGTAAAATATTAATTACTACTCTACGGTCTAAAAATATGGGTTTTAGTAATAATTAAAACTAGTTTTATGTATAGGTGCCAAATTTTGTTATATTTCATTGCGTAATTGAAGGGATATGGTTAATTTCTCTAATATTTATAGTCATGTCACTATTTCAAAATTAAATGAAACATACATACAGCAAACCTTATACCTGTTGGCTTTGATCTTTCCCTTTAGGCATCTTCTTGTTCCAAACGTTTTTGTTCCTCTACTGTCATATTTAGGCATTTGGGATCAGTACGTAATGTTTGCTAGGTAAACCAGAAAAATACTAAGTTCATAGTTAATGAATGTTTAATACGCCATGTCACTGTAGCATTCATATTGCATGATTAATCGTTTATTTGTGCTTCACTATTAGAAGTTACATATACAGATACTACGTTTCAATAAGATTTCTCGTATGAATTTATATTCATATTACATTATTGATAATAATATTTCCAAAAAAATTAATGATTTATTATTTATCACATATTAAATGCTGGTATAATGAAGTGTTACATTTCATTTCAATAAAGTTATTTATTCCGTAATATTATTTTCGATGTGTAATGAAAAATGTATCGAGTATTTCATTATATAACATACACGAACTTGGTACTTTAGTGTCCCTACTTTGACCTATGTAAATTTTGTGATCTTCCAGATAAACCATTTTCATTCTAAGATGAATGCTAATAACAGATATCCTTCACAAGAGTCTAACACAGGAAGTGAAAACTCGCTTCTGTAGACGTGACCGAAAAGCCTTCCTTGATCAGGTTATTGGATGAAGTCAGGCTTGGTTTAACGTTTATTTGTTTTTATATGTGCTGTGTTTCAGTATTTACTTAACAATGACAGATTTATAACTTAAAATTTAGAAACAATTAAATAGTGAACAAACAGAAAGCTATGTTATATAGGCAACTGCTTAGTAGATTATTACTAACTATTGGTAATAGTTTTTAATTATTTTTTTAGGTTAATTTTATAAAAAAAGTCTATTGGTATGGTTAAAAATATGATGGAGTTATTTTTAATGGAAAATGCTATGTTTAATATTCTAAACAAAATGTTATCATGATGTTTCTTTTTCAATAATTAGATATTAAAGATAAATTAAATTTATCTGGAGCTGACATTGGATGTTATAATACATCTTTCTACAACACACAAAATGGTAATATAATGTTATACAATGAAAACAATACGCCGGTAATTACTAAGTAAACTATGACATTTAAACTTTGTCTTAATTGTATTAGTACCAAACGGAAATATATTTTATACTTAAGTACAGTATTATACCTACCTTTAGTGATTACACGTCCAGGTTACAAAAAATTATTAAAAAACCTTAACCATAACAATATTTAGGAAAGTCTCGATCATCTACCCTCTGATTTATATAGCCTGAAGCTAGAACTTTCATCACAGTTTCCACATCATTAAAATCTCATCGTAAGTTATGAATGCACATACATATCCAATGGCTTGTACAGAGTAGGAAAATTATTAATTGTATTTAACAACTTCTCAACATTACTTCAAACACACATATACTTAGAGTTAATTAATCAGTTTCAGTGGCTGTTGTAGGCACGGTAAGCGTAAAACATTTATTCAGGCACGCTTGTGCATAGTGAACAAGAAAAGCTGTGTAACGTTTGCTCCATATACATATCTGTGTAATGACACTCTGTCTATGTATGCTGACAATAAATGGTAGCCCTGTATAAAAAAAACACTCATAAATTGTTGTAAAGTCAATTATTGGCGTTTATCCCAACCAACACAACCGGCAAAACATAATATTTCTTAATTAGAAACCTCCAAATTTCAGAATCAGAAAACCTTATAAGAGCCTTCAGCCATTTTGATATGAAGACCTTTATAAGGCTTTTCATAAAAACATTTTTTCTTTCCCCCCTTCTGTCCAAGGTCTTTCAATCAAAATTTAATTTTATAGTTTAGGACCTAAAGGGGAATTCGACAGCATTTTATATTGGAAAATAAATCTAAAATAATGTGTGATAGAAAACAGTGTTGTTGGTTAATTATTTTTTATTTTTTTGCCCTTGAGACAATTCTACGTGAAGTATAAACTGAACGATATACCATTTCGTGTTATGTGACATTGTTTTAATAAGATTAAAAAATTAATAATATTCAAAAACCAATTGGATTTCTACCAAAAACATAACTTAAAATTGGTAATATTTTTAAGTTATATTAATTTTGATTTAGTATTAGCTGCAAAAAATAGTAAACTCGTTTCTATTGCATAAAAAACATTGATCTTTTTATTAAAATATTTTATATTGCTCATCAAGTAAAAACAGGATTAACTCAAAACACCATTTATTAATTTTTTTTTATTATTTTTTACATATAGTGATAACAAAAACTCATTAAGTATGTAGTAACGGTTACAGTAGTTGGCATTTGATTAAGGATCTATTTCAAGATTTTTATGAGCTCTCTTAACTATTTAAAGGTAGATAATAAAAATGGCTAAATTAATAGATACCAGTTAATTGGTTCAATGGACAATAAGAAAAGTAAGCGGGGCAATGTATAATTCTATTGGTTAATATATCGAGCAGTAGCAACCAGTCAACTGATGTCGCCAGGGATGGTTCAGTGTAATCAGTCAGCTGTAATTTAAACATCTTATCAGCACAATCACGTTCTTTGGAATAAGGTGATTTCGACACACCAATGTAACTTATATACCATTACACTGTTCCTGTTTGGGCAAATTTTTAAGGCACATGAAGTGATTTGTCTATTCGGCTAAGTAGGAATAATAAATTTATATTTTGAATAATGGACTTTTATATTTTATACATTCTTTATCATTTTACGTTCTGTACAGCCCCTACTATAAATATATTCAGTTTCTAATTTATTAACAAGGCATACGCCTTTTCATAAACCTTACACTCTTTGCAACTGTAAACATAGAATTACTAAGTTTTGATTTAATACAAATTTTGGATGCGCCGCAATATTGGAAACGAAATGGGATTCTGAAGCTGGCTTAAAAAAAGTTTTATTTCAATAGGATGTATTATACTTATTTTAAATAAGTTCTAGCCTAGTAAATGAAAAGAAACCAAACTAAATTCTCGAACCAAACTAAATTTCTCGCCAAAAGTAAGATTTGGCGAGAACCAAGACTTATAACCAAATCACGAGCCGGATTTTACCCTTCCTTGGGTCGGGAAGTTTTAACTTATTTTCAGAAGTTTATTTCCCATTACCAGTTATTAATATTTAGATATCTAAAACAGTGAACGGTATTAGGCTCTTGGGTGACCCGTTTTGGGGGAACTTATTCATGCAATTCGCTAATCATGTGGAATACTTTTAAAACATATGTCCTATAAGAAAGGTTCACATCAATTCGTGTAGCATTGAGAATCTATATAAGATTTTGAAGGTGTATATTTTTATTTCCATCATTGGGAGGGATAGCATGGATAAAAGGCTTGTTTTTTATGGAGTAATAGCGAAAGGTAGCACACTAAAATAAATACATAATTTATATAATAAGTACTAATTTTCTAATATGTTACTTGTAATGTACTATTATGTATAGGGAGGAAAGATTTTCCCCAACTCTCAAAATTTACAGAGTAATCCCTTGCTTATAAAAATTCTGCTCAAACATAATTATTTGTATGACAAACTTTTTTGTAACTCAATTTGTGCAAAAAATGAATAAGATCATTTTTGTGAAATAGTATACGAGAATCTCTCCCTATACATTTTTGTTTAAAAAAACAAGTAGACATTTATAATAATATATTCCAAAATGATTTTTAAAATATTAGAGAAATGTCAATCTATTTAACTTTATTTGCCTGAGTATGATAAAATCACCACTTATTGAAAACTCTAAAAGTAAACTGTCTCTTGCCCGTTTCCATCTTCTATACAACTCAAAACAGAGAAGAATGTAATACACTAAGTCTCCAATGTCTGCAAAAACACGAAGAAAGTGCCGAAGTTGATGAAACTAAGTTTAATGTATTAATTCATGGTCCGGAGGTTAATGCCATATTTGCACTCTTTCACTATTTGTCAGTCTAAGCACAAAGTTGTACCTTCGAGAGGATTGGAAAAAACTTTTTATTCGATTTAATTACCAAAACTTTTCTTTTGCATTTTGAATATCAGGAATAAAAAATATTCACCCTTGTTCCAGGGGATTAATTATTTTACTGTTGCTCATTGAATTGCTTGATTTGATTGCTCATTTGATCTTTCATTTGTTATGAAAAGGAAAAATGTGTATTGATATTTAAAGTCCTAACCTACACATTTGTTTAGTTTAATTTATAAACTTTAAGAGGACTGGTATTGTATTTGTTATGTTATATTAAGTTATAACTTATAAGTTGTATTTACTTTGTATATACTTATATATTTATAAGTTATATTTATTAAGTTATAATTATTTGTTCCAACTTAAACAAAATTTATTTTTAAAAACTTTTTACTTAGATATTGCGTCTATTTTATGCAAAATTAGATTTTAAATTACTTGAATAAAACAAAATAACGATTTTTTTCAGTTATCGTCGTACTCAATTATATTAAAAAAGCTATTGAAAAACTTTATAACTAGATTATTAAAGTTACCAGTTACAGTTTTTTATCAAAGAATAAAAAAAATAATTTTGAATGCAAACCTGCATTCACAATATTGAAGTATTTATAAGTATTTAAGAAAATAGAGTAGTAAGGTTATGGAGAATAAATATTATCTATATTACTTTTTTATTTTGGCGTTTTAACATTAACATAGAATAAGATGAATATGTTACGGCAGATGCTGCTTTAAAATTTTTTTTTATTCTCTTAATATTTAATACTTATTATAGACTTAATTACATTTTATATGCATTTTTAAGTGAGGTAATAATGAAGTTATTATGTCACAGTATAATCATATACGTTTTTATTATGTCGGGTGACATATCACCTAGGAGTTATTATGATACATTAGAAAAATCTGTAACATTAGAAGGAAACAAAATGTTCACTAAAGCGCATCTGCTATGAATCATTGTTTTATCGGTGGTTAAAATAGAACTCAAGATAAGTCATAAAATATGCAAACGAATGGATATATTGCTATTATTGTAAATCTGAATTTAGAGATAAACCATAGTACATGCCGAGTTGCTCTCTCAAAACATGTTTAGTGATCTGGTGGGATAAAAAGGACAGAGGTAGATGTGAGCTCTGTTGTTTTTCTTGGATTATCGACAAGCTTTTGACTTTCTATCATTCATCACATGCTGGTGGTTGTTGAGAATGAATTACTATTGTTTTGTACTAAACGTTTTAAACTGGATACGTTCTTAACTCGGTGAGAGACGGCAAATGACCAGAATTAGTAGTGATTTATCATTGCCGCTTGCCAGACAGCGGGGTGTTCCTCAAGGAAGCTGTATTGGTCCAATTTTGTTCAATCTGTACACTTCTGACTTTTCCAGGTGTGTGCAGTTTTGTATACCTCATTTACTGTCAGCTGCACTTGTCTTTAGGATCTGGACAGGTTGGGCGAGGATATCGGTCGAATTAACACTAGTTTACTTAGTGTGGGTCTGTAGTCAGTGATTAATGGACTTCAGCTCAAAACAGACAAGTGCACAGTTCTTTATCTAGCCCCACACACTAGTTTACCGACCCTCGGCGAGACTAATATACAGATCAGGCAGTGTGGCAGTAGTCTGGGAGTGTGTGTCAAAGTGAAAACTCTTGTAGTCACACACACACACACACACTATTTTTATGTATTGAAATAAATAAATCAGGTAAACAGCTTTTATATTTTGTGCGATTTTATTCATAAAACTTCAGGAAGCATAACATGAGAATATAAAAACAAGAACAAAACACAACTAGTCATAAAATAGCTACACACACCTGAACGCAAAACTAAAAAACTCAGTTAGCCAAATTCTTTATCGCTCATACACAAGGAATTCAGAAAAATTACACTTAGCTTAAATTTAAATGGGTTAGGCCAATAGATTTTTAAATTACCTGATCTGCTTATTAGAGGTTTTTAGATTTTATCTTATTTTAATTTCTTATTTAATTCCTGAAGGTCCACAACAGTCTTCAATTTCGTCTTTTTGTGTTCAGAAGGATATTTGGGCAATGGTTTTTCGTTGTATTTATGAATAAAAATAAAATCTGTATCCTGAGATTTTGACTCTAAGGTGGTTAGATGTTTGTCCAATGCATTGTTTATTGAAAAATTTAGAAAAAATTTGATAAATTAATCGTTATTCTGCCAATGATGGGATATGTTAAACCAGTTACGAAATTATTGAATTCCCTTTTTTTATCTTTTAGGAACTGCAACGTGGTAAGTTTGCACGTTTCACATCCGTTAGAAACTGGTTATTGTACTTTAGCTAACTAGATTCACAAATTTATCACATATTTTGAGGTACACATAATATTATAGATGCTATAACAATAAAAATTTGGGTATATGGAGAAGAAATAATACGTTATGCCAATTTTAATAATACTGTTAATTCTGTATTGTCTAGGAAAACATTGTGTAATACACTTTGGTTCTGTTTTATAATTGAAGCTACTTTAGTTGATAGTTCTCTTTGTTAATACATTGTTTTTTTTAATTTTTCTATGGATTTACAGATTTTTAATTTTGCTACACCAATCAATATATTTCTGAAATAGTATTATTATAGATTAGGAGAATATCGATGAAAGTTTTAAAAAACAAATACATTGGTTGTGATCAATAAAAATACAATTCTTAAGTAACCGTATGTCTTTTTGAGAATTTAAGATTGCTATGAAACATTTATATTGAGAGTAAAAAATTTGTTCAATTATTTTTTATTTTTATATAAATATTTTATGGTGTCCGTGTGTTTGGTCTTACTACAGTTATGTACAAACCGGACAGTAACATCTATCATTTCTGATCATAGAAATTTTTTAAAATTTCCATATGATCTCTGGTATCATATAGGCTAGCCCTATATAAATCACGCTACGGGTCTTAAAAACTCAATTTATGACTTATATAAGTTAAACCGAAAAATACTACAATGACCATAGGTATAAAATATTGGGCTGTTAATTGTTTTCTTATAGTTTCGTCTTTACTTTTGTTATGTCGTATGGAACTATTTACAATGCAAACTATATTTTTTAAAGTAATTTTAACATCTTTTTCCGAATTCCTTTGTCCGTTACAGGCATTAGAAACTTTAACTGCAGAGCTAGTTTGGTTTTGTAAAATATTAATGACTTCTCTACGGTCTAAAATATGGGTTTTAGTATAATTAAAACTAGTTTTATGTATAGGTGCCAAATTTTTGTTATATTTCATTGCGTAATTGAAATGTTTATGGTTAATTTCTTTAATATTCATAGTCATGTCACTAAATTTTAAAACTAAACGAACATTTTTCTATTAAAATAAATATATATATATATATATTATATATATATATATATATTGAGTTTTTTATAACAAGATGGCCTTGAGCATACTTTTCAATGTAAATATACTCATTATGTAAAATTCCCGTTGCTAATTGCTTTTATTTATATACATACAGCAAACCTTATACCTGTTGGCCTTGCCTTTCCCTTTAGGCATCTTCCTGTCCAAACGTTTTGTTCCTCTTCTGTCAGTAGATCAGTACGAATGTTTGCTAGGTACACCAGAAAATACTAAAGTTCATAGTTAAACAATGTTTAAACGCCATTGTCACGTGCATTCTTTTGCCATGATTATTCCCTTTTTTGGGCTTCACTATTAAAAATTATATATACAGATACTACGCTTCAAAAAGATTTCTCGAATGAATTTTTTTTCATATTTCATTAATGTAAAAATATTTCCGAAAAAAATTTAATGATT